>NC_069506.1:318483988-318738988 GCF_027579735.1 Bombina bombina
AGTGAAAAGATACTTGTACTGAAGAAGTAACTACTTAATACCCACTGTCTTCTATACATTACTATAATAATCCAATGTGACCCTGAAGAGTGAAAAGATACTTGTACTGAAGAAGTAACTACTTAATACCCACTGTCATCTATACATTACTATAATAATCCAATGTGACCCTGAAGAGTGAAAAGATACTTGTACTGAAGAAGTAACTACTTAATACCCACTGTCATCTATACATTACTATAATAATCCAATGTGACCCTGAAGAGTGAAAAGATACTTGTACTGAAGAAGTAACTACTTAATACCCACTGTCATCTATACATTACTATAATATTCCAATGTGACCCTGAAGAGTGAAAAGATACTTGTACTGAAGAAGTAACTACTTAATACCCACTGTCATCTATACATTACTATAATAATCCAATGTGAACCTGAAGAGTGAAAAGATAATTGTACTGAAGAAGTAACTACTTAATACCCACTGTCATCTATACATTACTATAATAATCCAATGTGACCCTGAAGAGTGAAAAGATACTTGTACTGAAGAAGTAACTACTTAATACCCACTGTCATCTATACATTACTATAATATTCCAATGTGACCCTGAAGAGTGAAAAGATACTTGTACTGAAGAAGTAACTACTTAATACCCACTGTCATCTATACATTACTATAATATTCCAATGTGACCCTGAAGAGTGAAAAGATACTTGTACTGAAGAAGTAACTACTTAATACCCACTGTCATCTATACATTACTATAATAATCCAATGTGAACCTGAAGAGTGAAAAGATACTTGTACTGAAGAAGTAACTACTTAATACCCACTGTCATCTATACATTACTATAATAATCCAATGTGAACCTGAAGAGTGAAAAGATAATTGTACTGAAGAAGTAACTACTTAATACCCACTGTCATCTATACATTACTATAATAATCCAATGTGAACCTGAAGAGTGAAAAGATAATTGTACTGAAGAAGTAACTACTTAAAGGATTACTTTCTGTTATAATTTTTAAGCTAAACAACTAACATATTAAAGTTAATAAACATTAATTAAAACCTACTGACCTATATTTTCTCCAAAACGAAGTTTCATAACGTTCTAAAAGTTATATCTTTTATTCGCCGATGATGTCACGTTATCCTGCCCACTATTTTCAGCACTGCATGTTCAAAATACTTAAACCAATAACTTTGGCCTAGATTTGGAGTTCGGCGGTAGCCGTCAAAACCAGCGTTAGAGGCTCCTAATGCTGGTTTTGGCCGCCCGCCGGTATTTGGAGTCAGTGATTAAAGGGTCTAACGCTCACTTTACAGCCGCGACTTTTCCATACCGCAGATCCCCCTACGCCATTTGCGTAGCCTATCTTTTCAATGGGATCTTCCTAACGCCGGTATTTAGAGTCGTTTCTGAAGTGAGCGTTAGAGCTCTAACGACAAAATTCCAGCCGCCTGAAAATAGCAGGAGTTAAGAGCTTTCTGGCTAACGCCGGTTCATAAAGCTCTTAACTACTGTACTCTAAAGTACACTAACACCCATAAACTACCTATGTACCCCTAAACCGAGGTCCCCCCACATCGCCGCCACTCGATTAAAATTTTTAACCCCTAATCTGCCGACCGCCACCTACGTTATACTTATGTACCCCTAATCTGCTGCCCCTAACCCCGCCGACCCCTATATTATATTTATTAACCCCTAATCTGCCCCCCACAACATCGCCGCCAGCTACTTAAAATAATTAACCCCTAATCTTCCGACCGCAAAGCGCCGCCACCTACGTTATCCCTATGTACCCCTAATCTGCTACCCCTAACCCCGCCGACCCCTATATTATATTTATTAACCCCTAATCTGCCCCCCTCAACGTCGCCGACACCTGCCTACACTTATTAACCCCTAATCTGCCGAGCGGACCTGAGCGCTACTATAATAAAGTTATTAACCCCTAACCCGCCTCACTAACCCTATCATAAATAGTATTAACCCCTAATCTGCCCTCCCTAACATCGCCGACACCTACCTTCAATTATTAACCCCTAAACTTCCGACCGGAGCTCACCGCTATTCTAATAAATGTATTAACCCCTAAAGCTAAGTCTAACCCTAACACTAACACCCCCCTAACTTAAATATAATTTACATCTAACGAAATAAATTAACTCTTATTAAATAAATTAATCCTATTTAAAGCTAAATACTTACCTGTAAAATAAACCATAATATAGCTACAATATAAATTATAATTATATTATAGCTATTTTAGGATTAATATTTATTTTACAGGCAACTTTGTATTTATTTTAACCAGGTACAATAGCTATTAAATAGTTAAGAACTATTTAATAGTTACCTAGTTAAAATAATAACAAAATTACCTGTAAAATAAATCCTAACCTAAGATATAATTAAACCTAACACTACCCTATCAATAAAATAATAAAATAAACTACCTACAATTACCTACAATTAACCTAACACTACACTATCAATAAATTAATTAAACACAATTGCTACAAATAAATACAATTAAATAAACTAGCTAAAGTACAAAAAATAAAAAAGAACTAAGTTACAGAAAATAAAAAAATATTTACAAACATAAGAAAAATATTACAACAATTTTAAACTAATTACACCTACTCTAAGCCCCCTAATAAAATAACAAAGCCCCCCAAAATAAAAAATTCCCTACCCTATTCTAAATTAAAAAAGTTACAAGCTCTTTTACCTTACCAGCCCTGAACAGGGCCCTTTGCGGGGCATGCCCCAAGAAGTTCAGCTCTTTTGCCTGTAAAAAAAAACATACAATACCCCCCCCCCAACATTACAACCCACCACCCACATACCCCTAATCTAACCCAAACCCCCCTTAAATAAACCTAACACTAATCCCCTGAAGATCTTCCTACCTTTTCTTCACCATCCAGGTATCACCGATCCGTCCTGGCTCCAAGATCTTCATCCAACCCAAGCGGGGGTTGGCGATCCATAATCCGGTGCTGAAGAGGTCCAGAAGAGGCTCCAAAGTCTTCCTCCTATCCGGCAAGAAGAGGACATCCGGACCGGCAAACATCTTCTCCAAGCGGCATCTTCGATCTTCTTCCATCCGGAGCGAAGCGGCTGATCTTGAAGACCTCCGGCGCGGATCCATCCTCTTCTTTCGACGTCCAACTGAAGAATGAAGGTTCCTTTAAGGGACGTCATCCAAGATGGCGTCCCTCGAATTCCGATTGGCTGATAGGATTCTATTAGCCAATCGGAATTAAGGTAGGAATTTTCTGATTGGCTGATGGAATCAGCCAATCAGAATCTAGTTCAATCCGATTGGCCGATCCAATCAGCCAATCAGATTGAGCTCGCATTCTATTGGCTGATCGGAACAGCCAATAGAATGCGAGCTCAATCTGATTGGCTGATTGGATCAGCCAATCGGATTGAACTTGATTCTGATTGGCTGATTCCATCAGCCAATCAGAAAATTCCTACCTTAATTCCGATTGGCTAATAGAATCCTATCAGCCAATCGGAATTCGAGGGACGCCATCTTGGATGACGTCCCTTAAAGGAACCTTCATTCTTCAGTTGGACGTCGAAAGAAGAGGATGGATCCGCGCCGGAGGTCTTCAAGATCAGCCGCTTCGCTCCGGATGGAAGAAGATCGAAGATGCCGCTTGGAGAAGATGTTTGCCGGTCCGGATGTCCTCTTCTTGCCGGATAGGAGGAAGACTTTGGAGCCTCTTCTGGACCTCTTCAGCACCGGATGCCAGGACGGATCGGTGATACCTGGATGGTGAAGACAAGGTAGGAAGATCTTCAGGGGCTTAGTGTTAGGTTTATTTAAGGGGGGTTTGGGTTAGATTAGGGGTATGTGGGTGGTGGGTTGTAATGTTGGGGGGGGGTATTGTATGTTTTTTTTTACAGGCAAAAGAGCTGAACTTCTTGGGGCATGCCCCGCAAAGGGCCCTGTTCAGGGCTGGTAAGGTAAAAGAGCTTGTAACTTTTTTAATTTAGAATAGGGTAGGGAATTTTTTATTTTGGGGGGCTTTGTTATTTTATTAGGGGGCTTAGAGTAGGTGTAATTAGTTTAAAATTGTTGTAATATTTTTCTTTTGTTTGTAAATATTTTTTTATTTTCTGTAACTTAGTTCTTTTTTATTTTTGTACTTTAGCTAGTTTATTTAATTGTATTTATTTGTAGCAATTGTGTTTAATTAATTTATTGATAGTGTAGTGTTAGGTTAATTGTAGGTAATTGTAGGTAGTTTATTTAATTATTTTATTGATAGGGTAGTGTTAGGTTTATTTGTAACTTAGGTTAGGATTTATTTTACAGGTAAATTTGTTATTATTTTAACTAGGTAGCTATTAAATAGTTCTTAACTATTTAATAGCTATTGTACCTGGTTAAAATAAATACAAAGTTGCCTGTAAAATAAATATTAATCCTAAAATAGCTATAATATAATTATAATTTATATTGTAGCTATATTAGGATTTATTTTACAGGTAAGTATTTAGCTTTAAATAGGAATAATTTATTTAATAAGAGTTAATTTATTTCGTTAGATGTAAATTATATTTAACTTAGGGGGTGTTAGTGTTAGGGTTAGACTTAGCTTTAGGGGTTAATACATTTATTAGAATAGCGGTGAGCTCCGGTCGGAAGTTTAGGGGTTAATAATTGAAGGTAGGTGTCGGCGATGTTAGGGAGGGCAGATTAGGGGTTAATACTATTTATGATAGGGTTAGTGAGGCGGATTAGGGGTTAATAACTTTATTATAGTAGCGCTCAGGTCCGCTCGGCAGATTAGGGGTTAATAAGTGTAGGTAGGTGTCGGCGACGTTGTGGGGGGCAGATTAGGGGTTAATAAATATAACATAGGGGTCGGCGATGTTAGGGCAGCAGATTAGGGGTACATAGGGATAACGTAGGTTGCGGCGGTTTACGGAGCGGCAGATTAGGGGTTAAAAGTGTAATGCAGGGCTCAGCGATAGCGGGGGCGGCAGATTAGGGGTTAATAAGTGTAAGGTTAGGGGTGTTTAGACTCGGGGTACATGTTAGAGTGTTAGGTGCAGACGTAGGAAGTGTTTCCCCATAGGAAACAATGGGGCTGCGTTAGGAGCTGAACGCTGCTTTTTTGCAGGTGTTAGGTTTTTTTTCAGCTCAAACAGCCCCATTGTTTCCTATGGGGGAATCGTGCACGAGCACGTTTTTGAGGCTGGCCGCGTCCGTAAGCAACTCTGGTATCGAGAGTTGCATTTGCGGTAAAAATGCTCTACGCTCCTTTTTTGGAGCCTAACGCAGCATTTGTTTTAACTCTCGATACCAGAGTTAAATTTATGGTGCGGCCAGAAAAAAGCCCGCGGAGCGTTAACAGCCCTTTTACCGCCAAACTCCAAATCTAGGCCTTTGTGTTTAAAGCGCCATTTTGAAACCTAGGTATTGTAAACGGATTGGTACAGAACAAAGGATACCCACGGAGTGGGTTTGGAAAACAATTAAATTTGCAGACAAGATTTCTGATATACGGTAGAGATATGTTAATGAAATGATATTGATAAAAAGCGTATTTGGGGTAGTTAGTTAGTAACAGGCATAGAAAATATTTACTTACAGTGGCCCTTTAATACCCACTGTCTTCTATAAAGAGGCAGCACATTCTAATAATCTCACATATACAAAAATAATTATTAATGTAGGAATATATCGAGGCAAGTTTAGAAATATATTGTTTATTTTGCAACACATTCAGCCAAGTGCAACACTTTCCTAGTATTGTAAAATAATTTTACCAGATATACTAAGAATGAATGAGTTACAGCTCAGCCAATACTATAGCAATAGGTTTTCCAATATTGTTATTATTTAAAGAGCACTTTCCCTCCACCCAGAATAAGCAAAAGTGTCAGTTATTATAGCAGTCGAGTAATAACGCAACCCAGACGTAATGGTGTGTTCTAGGGTTACAATGAGATGCTCTATATCTTTAGTGCATTTCATTTTTAATGACTGCTCAATTTGTGGCATATGTAGGTACAGTGCATTGATAATTCTCAGCAGGGAGTAGCCAGTCAGCCAATCACAGGAGGAAAATGCTCAGATTCAACCAATCACCAGCTATATACTTTTCATAAACAGCAAGGGAGATTGCTGAGTGTGCTACTTCATGTGTTTAACCCCTTTGCAGAGCATTTTATATTCCCCCTAGAGTTTTCAACAAGTATTACAGTGAGCCACTTACTAACTAAGCCAAGCCATATCCATATTGCACTCATTTAAAATGGAGATGAGATTGCTTATAGACATGATGCTCATCCGTTGGTTGTCTGGAGCAAAAAACAACAAGAGCTAAACACACTACAGTGGAGATTATAATAGACTCCAGGAGGAAGACAACAGCACTTCTTCTCCTCACCATCCTGAATAGTGCTGTAGTCACTGTAGAGTCCGTCAGGTTCTTGGGCTCTATTATCTCACGAGACCTAAAGCGGAAGCTCCACCACATTAATTCAGTACTGGTAGCCCTCAGTTTACGCCGGGGTTAGGTTCCAGAAGGAATGGTTGTAAATCGAAACCGTTGTAAATTGAAACCCAGTTTATAATGTAAGTCAATGGGAAGTGAGGGAGATAGGTTCCAGGCCCCTCTCAAAATTGTCATAAGTAACACCTAATACATTATTTTTAAAGCTTTGAAATGAAGACTTTAAATGCTAAACAGCATTATAAACCCAATAAAATAATCACACAACACAGAATATATAATTAAACTAAGTTAAATGAACAAAAATATTTGCTAAACAGCATTATAAACCTAATAAAATAATCACACAACACAGACTTCACTTGCATTTTTCAGCAAACAGTTCTTTCTATGCATTCCAATCTGTAATGATTTATAGACAGGAAGATCTTGTTCCTTTGAAATCTGCTCGATAGCTCAGATCTGGTTAAACTGATTAATTTCATCTTGCTTGGCTTTGCTGCAACACAAGCGGACAGCTTCATCTACTGGCTATTTTAATAAATGCACTGCTTCTCAATGCTTTTCAATAGCAGTCACATGACTGGAAAAAAGGTTGTTATTCTGAAACGGTGTAAATTGAACCGTTGTAAAACGAGGGCCACCTGTACTGAAAAAGGCCCAGCAGAGGCTGTATTTTCTTCACTAATTGAAGAAGTTCAATTAGTCACAGGAGATGCTGACTCAGTTTTACACAGCTGCAGTCTATTGCATATATTTTTCTATGGTAATACAGTCTATTTTATATATTGTACTCTCTATGGTAATACAGTCTCTTGTATATATTGTACTCTCTATAGTAATACAGTCTCTTTTATATAATGTACTCGTTATGGTAATACAGTCTCTTTTATATATTGTACTCTCTATGGTAATACAGTCTCTTGTATATATTGTACTCTCTATGGTAATACAGTCTCTTGTATATATTGTACTCTCTATGGTAATACAGTCTCTTGTATATATTGTACTCTCTATGGTAATTCAGTCTCTTGTATATATTGTACTATCTATGATAATACAGTCTCTTGTATATATTGTACTCTCTATTGTAATACAGTCTCTTGTATATATTGTACTCTCTATGGTAATACAGTCTCTTGTATATATTGTACTCTATATGGTAATACAGTCTCTTGTATATATTGTACTCCCTATGGTGATACATTCTATTGTATATATTGTACTCTCTATGGTAATACAGTCTCTTGTATATATTGTACTCTCTATGGTAATACAGTATATTGTATATATTGTACTCTCTATGGTAATACAGTCTCTTGTATATATTGTACTCTCTATAGTAATACAGTCTCTTTTAGATATTGTACTCATTATGGTAATACAGTCTCTTTTATATATTGTACTCTCTATGGTAATACAGTCTCTTGTATATATTGTACTCTCTATGGTAATACAGTCTCTTGTATATATTGTACTCTCTATGGTAATACAGTCTCTTGTATATATTGTACTCTCTATAGTAATACAGTCTCTTGTATATATTGTACTCTCTATGGTAATACAGTCTCTTGTATATATTGTACTCTCTATGGTAATACAGTCTCTTGTATATATTGTACTCCCTATGGTGATACATTCTATTGTATATATTGTACTCTCTATGGTAATACAGTCTCTTGTATATAGTGTACTCCCTATGGTGATACATTCTATTGTATATATTGTACTCTCTATGGTAATACAGTCTCTTGTATATATTGTACTCTCTATAGTAATACAGTCTCTTGTATATATTGTACTCTCTATAGTAATACAGTCTCTATTATATATTGTACTCTCTATGGTAATACAGTCTCTTTTATATATTGTACTCCCTATGGTAATACAGTCTCTTTTATATATTGTACTCTCTATGGTAATACAGTCTCTTTTATATATTGTACTCTCTATAGTAATACAGTCTCTTGTATATATTGTACTCGTTATGGTAATACAGTCTCTTGTATATGTAGTACTCTCTATGGTAATACAGTCTATTGTATATATTGTACTCTCTATGGTAATACAGTCTCTTGTATATATTGTACCCTCTATGGTAATACAGTCTATTGTATATATTGTACTCTCTATTGTAATACAGTCTCTTGTATATATTGTACTCGTTATGGTAATACAGTCTCTTGTATATATTGTACTCAATATGGTAATACAGTCTATTGTATATATTGTACTCTCTATGGTAATACAGTCTCTTTTATATATTGTACTCTCTATGGTAATACAGTCTCTTGTATATATTGTACTCATTATGATAATGCAGTCTCTTGTATATATTGTACTCTCTATGGTAATACAGTCTCTTGTATATGTAGTACTCTCTATGGTAATACAGTCTATTGTATATATTGTACTCTCTATGGTAATACAGTCTATTGTATATGTAATACTCTCTATGGTAATACAGTCTATTGTATATATTGTACTCTCTATGGTAATACAGTCTCTTGTATATATTGTACTCTCTATAGTAATACAGTCTCTTGTATATATTGTACTCTCTATGGTAATACAGTCTCTTGTATATATTGTACTCTCTATGGTAATACAGTCTCTTGTATATATTGTACTCCCTATGGTGATACATTCTATTGTATATATTGTACTCTCTATGGTAATACAGTCTCTTGTATATAGTGTACTCCCTATGGTGATACATTCTATTGTATATATTGTACTCTCTATGGTAATACAGTCTCTTGTATATATTGTACTCTCTATAGTAATACAGTCTCTTGTATATATTGTACTCTCTATAGTAATACAGTCTCTATTATATATTGTACTCTCTATGGTAATACAGTCTCTTTTATATATTGTACTCCCTATGGTAATACAGTCTCTTTTATATATTGTACTCTCTATGGTAATACAGTCTCTTTTATATATTGTACTCTCTATAGTAATACAGTCTCTTGTATATATTGTACTCGTTATGGTAATACAGTCTCTTGTATATGTAGTACTCTCTATGGTAATACAGTCTATTGTATATATTGTACTCTCTATGGTAATACAGTCTCTTGTATATATTGTACCCTCTATGGTAATACAGTCTATTGTATATATTGTACTCTCTATTGTAATACAGTCTCTTGTATATATTGTACTCGTTATGGTAATACAGTCTCTTGTATATATTGTACTCAATATGGTAATACAGTCTATTGTATATATTGTACTCTCTATGGTAATACAGTCTCTTTTATATATTGTACTCTCTATGGTAATACAGTCTCTTGTATATATTGTACTCATTATGATAATGCAGTCTCTTGTATATATTGTACTCTCTATGGTAATACAGTCTCTTGTATATGTAGTACTCTCTATGGTAATACAGTCTATTGTATATATTGTACTCTCTATGGTAATAGAGTCTATTGTATATGTAATACTCTCTATGGTAATACAGTCTATTGTATATATTGTACTCTCTATGGTAATACAGTCTATTGTATATGTAGTACTCTCTATGGTAATACATTCTATTGTATATATTGTACTCTCTATGCCATGGTAATACATTCTATTGTATATATTGTACTCTCTATGGTAATACAGTCTCTTGTATATATTGTACTCTCTATAGTAATACAGTCTCTTGTATATATTGTACTCTCTATAGTAATACAGTCTCTATTATATATTGTACTCTCTATGGTAATACAGTCTCTTTTATATATTGTACTCCCTATGGTAATACAGTCTCTTTTATATATTGTACTCTCTATGGTAATACAGTCTCTTTTATATATTGTACTCTCTATAGTAATACAGTCTCTTGTATATATTGTACTCTCTATGGTAATACAGTCTCTTGTATATATTGTACTCTTTATGGTAATACAGTCTTTTGTATATATTGTACTCTCTATGGTAATACAGTCTCTTGTATATGTAGTACTCTCTATGGTAATACAGTCTATTGTATATATTGTACTCTCTATGGTAATACAGTCTCTTGTATATATTGTACCCTCTATGGTAATACAGTCTATTGTATATATTGTACTCTCTATGGTAATACAGTCTCTTGTATATATTGTACTCGTTATGGTAATACAGTCTCTTGTATATATTGTACTCGATATGGTAATACAGTCTATTGTATATATTGTACTCTCTATGGTAATACAGTCTCTTTTATATATTGTACTCTCTATGATAATACAGTCTCTTGTATATATTGTACTCATTATGATAATACAGTCTCTTGTATATATTGTACTCTCTATGGTAATACAGTCTCTTGTATATGTAGTACTCTCTATGGTAATACAGTCTATTGTATATATTGTACTCTCTATGGTAATACAGTCTATTGTATATGTAGTACTCTCTATGGTAATACAGTCTATTGTATATATTGTACTCTCTATGGTAATACAGTCTATTGTATATGTAGTACTCTCTATGGTAATACATTCTATTGTATATATTGTACTCTCTATGCCATGGTAATACAGTCTATTGTATATATTGTACTCTCTATGGTAATACAGTTTATTGTATATATAGTACTCTCTATGGTGATACAGTCTATTGTATATATTGTACTCTCTATGGTAATACAGTCTATTGTATATATTGTACTCTCTATGGTGATACAGTCTATTGTATATATTGTACTCTCTATGGTAATACAGTCTATTGTATATGTAGTACTCTCTATGGTGATACAGTCTATTGTATATATTGTACTCTCTATGGTAATACAGTCTATTGTATATATTGTACTCTCTATGGTAATACAGTCTATTGTATATGTAGTACTCTCTATGGTGATACAGTCTATTGTATATATTGTACTCTCTATGGTAATACAGTCTATTGTATATGTAGTACTTTCTATGGTAATACAGTCTCTTTTATATATTGTACTCGTTATGGTAATACAGTCTCTTTTATATATTGTACTCGTTATGGTAATACAGTTTCTTGTATATGTTGTACTGTCTATGGCAGTGCTTTCCAAACTGTGTGTCATGACACATTAGTGTGTCGGCCGCAGAGTGTCGGTGTGTCCCTGCTTCTGCACACATTTTTTTTTATTTAAAATTCTTTTTAATTTTTCTTTTGGTTTCCGACTTTCTTCCTGACTGCTATGACTATCACGTGGTTGACACATGATTGATACCTAGTGGGTCACAGATCATCTTAACGTATTGGCGCAGCTTAGCAGGTACTGAAACTATTCCTGTTGGTGACACATTGGCATCTATTTATCAAGCCGTCAACTGCAAATACACTGGAATTCCGCAGCGTATTTGTGGCAAGCCTGATTCCCCTTAGTTATCAAACCCTACAGACCGGCAAAAGTAGAATTTTGTGACGTAACATACGATCCGCCGGACTCAGTCTGACACAGAACGATGCTGACGTCATTACAGATGTTCCGAATGCAAAATCGGCACAATCTGACTACTTTTGCTAGTTATCAAATTTCTACCAGGTACGCTCGCCACTATTCCGGCCCAGCGTACCGGGTTTTCAATCCGCTGCCCTGGAGGCGGTGGATGCCATAGGAATCAATGGGAGTCTGAAAGCTGCGAAAGCTCATGTTCGCTGCTGCCCGATATCCCATTGATTCCTTTGGTAACGTTTACACCTAACACCCTAACTTGTACCCCAAGTCTAAACACCCCTATTCTGCCCCCCACTACACCGCCGCCACGTACATTATACTTATTAACCCCTAATCTCCCCCCCACATCGCCGCCACCTACATTATACTTATTAACCCCTAATCTGCCGCCCCTGACACCGCCACCACCTACATTATACTTATTAACCTCTAATCTGCCCCCCTACATCGCCGCCACCTACCTACATTTATTAACACCTAATCTGCCGTCCCCAACATCGCTGCCACTATATTACATTTATTATCCCCTAAACTTAAGTCTAACTCTAACCCTAACACCCCCCTAACTTAAATATAATTTAAATAAATCTAAATAAATATTCCTATCATTAACTAAATTATTCCTATTTAAAACTAAATACTTTCCTATAAAATAAACCCTAAGCTAGCTACAATATAACTAATAGTTATATTGTATCTAGCTTAGGGTTTATTTTTATTTTACAGGCAAGTTTGTATTTATTTTAACTAGGTACAATAGTTACTAAATAGTTATTAACTATTCTTTTAAAGGGACAGTATACACTCATTTTCATATAACTGCATGTAATAGACACTACTATAAAGAATAAGATGCACAGATACTGATATAAAAATCCAGTATAAAACTGTATAAAAACTTACTTAGAAGCTTTCAGTTTAGCTCTGTTGAAGTGGTAAATAAGACACTCCCCCCTCCCCCTTCTTTTGCATATGAAAAGACCCTTTACACAAACAGGAGCAAGCTGGAGAAGGTAGCTGACGGTATTCACATAAAACTTTGGGGCTTGGTTAGGAGTCTGAAAATCAGAGCAATGTTATTTAAAAATAAGCAAAATTATACATTTAAAAAAAACAAACTTTATGGGCTTTATAAATAGATCATCTACAAAACATTTATGCAAGGAAAAAATGTGTATAATGGCCCTTTAAGTATACATTTATACATGGACTGAGCAACTCTCTTTTTTATGGGCTTAAGGGGCCGCCTACCCGCCTCTCTCCTAGCCCTCCCACACCACCAACGATTGGCACCACCGCTGTCCGATGCAGATAGGGCCACAGAGTGGCACTCTCTGGATCGGTAACTCTGCCCGTCTATTTCTGCACTGCCACACACATGGGGCATGCAGAAATATTGCAATCTCAATACTTTTAGCGAGATCACAACAGAGAGAGGCCCAGGACAGCAGCGTCATACAGAGTCCTTAAAGGCATAATGACCAGCGTCATACAGGGTACGGCGCTAGTCCTTAAGGGGTTAAAGGGATATGAAAACCAACACTTTTCTTTCACAATTCAGATAGGGCAGCAATTTTAAACAACTTCCTAATTTACTTCTATTATCAATTTTTTCTTAGGAGCTGGCCCATTTTTTGAGCACTATATGGCAGCAGGTTTGCAAGAATGTTATCCATATGCAAGAGCACTAGATTTCAGCACTATTTCCTGCCACGTAGTGCTCCAGATGCTACCTAGGTATCTCTTCAACACAGAATACCATGGGAATTAAGCAAATTTGATATTAGAAGTAAATTGGAAACTTTTTTTTTAAATGTTATGCTCTGGGTCACAAAATAAAAAAAATGTTGGGTTTCATATCCCTTTAAGGTTACATCTGTTTTACCCCCTTTTTACAGTGTGTAAGGGAAATTGTCATTTACATGTAATCAATTAACCTATTGTAAACCATTTGTGTACTGGCATGATGGGTATACTGGTCATGTTTACTCAATGATTATATTGACACTTTTAACATTTTAAAAGTGTCATAATTTTTACCAAATACTGATTGAGAAAGCACTGCTTTCCATATGTTACAGTCATGATCTCTGTTGTTTATTGTGCTTTCCTTTCAAGTACTGTTAACTGTGCAGATTATCACATATACATATGTAACTGCAGACAGACTACACAATAGTAAGGAATAGAGCTTTAATGTATCTAAACCATATTAATGAATGCCCCCCTAAAATGTAATCTGTTGCTATGTCAGAGTGTCTTGCACATGTACAACATAATAGAAATATTCCAAATAGTCTTGGAATACTTGCAAATATGTCAAAAAGGCAGTTTTGGGACTTTAACAAGTGCCTTTAAGGGTCAAATTCAATAAGTTTAAAAAGTCTCAAAAACCAGTTGAAATGTATCAAGAAAATGGATCACTGTGAAAATTGACTCCATAGTTCAATGCAAACAACAGTGCAATTATAAAATGCTATAGAAAGTGGAGGGTCATTTTACAATCTAATACAGCTTAATTCTTGCATATGAACTTGAGTTCTCCTTTCTCACAGGATACTAAAATTAGCTTGTAGTTTATAGCTGCACACATTATCTCCCCTAACCATTTTACTGTCAGACAGCCACAGAGCAATGCTATGTAATGCACTACATGCCCTTGCAGGAAGCCAAGAAGTTAAAGCTGCTATATCTGTGGTCACAGTATCCATTTAAAGTTATTGATCATCTGAACATTTTTATCATATTTCCATCACTAGCTGTGATGCTCCTGATTCACATTCAGTTGCTGCTAAGTAACTGTGTAATACAATCTCTAGGTCAGAAGCTTTTAGTGCACAGCAAGCTGATTTTATTTGTGAGCTTGGAGAAAAGTCAAGAGAGACCTCCTACAGACTATATGATAATGACCAAACCAAAGGAATCCATTTGTGCACTTTTTAAAAGCTGCATGTTTATATTCAGAAGTAATTGGCACATCTAACTTCATTCATCTGCATTTCAATGGCAAAAACATCTTATTATTTCTGTATCTCTTTTCTAACTGACAAACAAATCTGTGCCACACTGGTCTTTAAATGTCCTTGCTATAAAAACTTTTTAGAATAGAACAGATTGTTTCAGTGTCTTGCTTATTTATCATACATTGTCATTCAAATATATTTCACTGGGATTTGTACCATTTGATGTACATAATATATCATATTGAGGGCTAGATTACTAGTGGCACGCTATTTAGTGCTTTTGTTTGAGCGCAAACACCGACAGAAGTAAAGCAAGTGAGTGCGCATTATTAATTGAAATTAAATGGTTTGTGCATGAGTAAAAGCCGACGCTAATTACATGATTTTGGATATTGCGACCACGTTAACTTCTTCTCGCCTTAGACTTTAATGGAGAGCACTGCTAAAAAATTGCTTACTCTTATCACTCACTCAGTATACTATATGGCCAAAAGTATGTGGGTTAATTATTGAGTTCAGGTGTTACAGCCACACCCATCGCTAGCAATTGCATAAAATCCTCCACATTGCCATGAAATCTCCACAAACATTAGCAGTACAATGGTTTGTACTGAAGTGCTCTGTGACTTTAACCCCTTAAGGACCAAGGACGTATAGGGTACATCCTACAAAAAATGTCAGTTAGTGACCAAGGACGTACCCTATACGTCCTCAGGGCTTTCAAGCGGTGGAAGTAATCTCGTTATTTTGAAAAAAAAAATATGTTGTTTTGCACCAATGGTGGTGAAATTAAGGACTTTGTGGAAGGGATCTGGGAGGGAGGTAGGACATCGAGGGGGGCAGCTACACTACAGAAAATGTGTTTGTAATAAAAAATAAACAAAGAACACATTTTTTGGAGGCAAACTGGGTACTGGCAGAGAGCTGCCAGTACCCAAGATGGTGGCAAATTGGTAGAGGGGGGAGGGTTAGAGAACTGTATGGGGGAATTAGGGAGGTTGGGGGCTAAGAGGGGATCCAACGCTGCAGAATCAATTGGGGGGAGGGAATTAAAAAAAAATGTTAAAATGCTTTATTTTTTAGTACTGGCAGACTTTCTGCCAGTACTTAAGATGGCGGTGACAATTGTGAGGTGGGGAGGGAAGAGAGCTGTTTGAAGGGGGTCAGAGAGGGTTCAGGCTGATCTCTACAGTAAAGCTAAAATGAACCCTACAAACTACCTAATTAACCCCTTTATTGCTGGGCATAATACAACTGTGGTGCGCAGTGGCATTTAGCAGCCTTCTAATTACCAAAAAGCAATGCCAAAGCCATATATGTCTGCTATTTTTGAACAAAGGGGATCACAGAGAAGCTTTTACAACCATTTGTGCCATAATTGCACAAGCTGTTTGTAAATAATTTCTGTAAGAATCCTAAAATTGTGAAAAATTTAACGATTTTTGTATTTGATTGTATTTGGCGGGGAAATGGTGGCATGAAATATACCAAAATGGGCCTAGATCAATACTTTGGGTTGTCTACTAAAAAAAATGTATACATGTCAAGGGATATTCAGGGATTCCTGACAGATATCAGTGTTACAACGTAACTATCGCTAATTTTGAAAAAAAAAAAATGGTTTGGAAATAGCAAAGTACTACTTGTACTTATTGCCCTATAACTTGCAAAAAAAAGCAAAGAACATGTAAACATTGGGTATTTTTAAACTCAGGACAAAATTTAGAAACTATTTAGCATGGGTATTTTTTGGTGGTTGTAGATGTGTAACAGATTTTGGGGGTCAAAGTTAGAAAAAGTGTGTTTTTTTCAATTTTTTTATCATATTTTATAAAAAAATGTTATAGTAAATTATAAGATATGATGAAGTGGCGAGAAAAACAGTATATAATATGTGTGGGTACAGTAACTGCGACAACCACTCGCTTTTACTGTTTGCTTATATTCCTTCCACACTTTGTTGCAAACCGGTTGATATTATGTTCCACCATGTGTTATGTATACATTGAATGTGCTTTGCCTAGTTACTTTATATTGATATAGGAATGACCATTTGCACTATGAATCTGCTTTCTCATTTGTTTAGATTATATATGGATAGCCCTGTTTGCTTATATCAGAGTGGTGAAACACCTTTACTTTATCACACAGAATTTGGTAATACTATTTGATGACTTGTTGAACTAATAAATATATAACTGTTAATTTAAAAGAGTGCTGGATTCCCTTTCTATAAAGAAGAAGGCTTAAAGGGCCATAATACCCAAATGTTTAAACACTTGAAAGTGATGCAGCATAGCTGTAAAAAGCAGACTAGACAATATCCCCTGAGCATCTCTATGTAAAAAAGAAAGATATTTTACCTCAAAAGTTCCTCAGTAGCCACCTCCCATTGTAAAGGATTTCTAAGCAACATTTTAGTGTGTCTGTCCTGGGACATCTGAAGGGATGAGCATCGTGAACTCTCATATTATTTCACCAATCAGGTAAAGGAAGCTTACTATGAAATCTCATGAGAGTTAAGTGAAATCTCATGAGATCACAGTAAGAGCTCATGACCTCAGCACTGCTGATGCTGATTGGCTGCTGTTCATTTCTTCATTTTTTTTTATTTTTACCTGCAGCTGGGAGCAGGTGAAGTATAACTTTTTACACAGAACTTACTCTGCTGAGCTGAGGAGATTGTGAGGTAAAATATCTTCCTTTTTTACATAGAGATGCTCAGGTGATATTTTCCTGTCAGCTTTTTACAGTTATACTGCATCAGTTTCAAGTGATTTAGCATATGAGTATTATGTCCCTTTAATTACCTTCTACACACTCTCTGTAAATTCAAATTAATATTTCTTCTAAAGGGTCTGCACCATTACCTTCAAAAAGGTGCAAACAAACAATTAAGTTTAAAATATAGGATTATTACTCTCTCCATTACTAAGTTAAAACATGTACTGTATTTATGTGTTTATATGTCTATAAATACATATAATCACATATAAATACATAAATACATCTGTACACACATATAGACATATAGAAACATACATATACATATTTAGACATCATGTATGTATCTCTATGTTAAAGCCCTTTGTCTGCCTTTTTTCCCTAACACCTGAGACCTCATATCTTTGAGCCCTTATAACTTTTTAGTTCAATAATTGAATAACTTTTATCAGATAGTGTTATTATGAGTGTAATCGTACTTTTTTTTTTGCGAAACAGTTTACCAGAGCTCTGAGGTCGCAATATCCTGTTAACTTCTATCATGCTTAATCGATCATGTTTACTTTTAATTTGTATTACAAACGATATATCCGCTACATGTGCGCCATTCATAATCAGGTCCTAAGTGGTCACAGATATGGGAGTTCCTATATAAATTCACTCAGCCCATCTTTCTGGGCTGAGTTATTGAGCAAGTAGCCTTGAGCCTGCCTGTTACCTGCTGTTGAGCTCACCTTGTATCTTGTGTTGCAAATCTACTTTGTACCTACTTTGTTTCCTGTTTGCAACTTACCTTGATCATCCTGTACCAGCTGCACGTACTCAGCTTCACCACTTGTACCTGCTGGGTTTCTTGTACCTGCTGAGTCTCCTGTAACCACTGTACCATTTGTAACTTACCTTGATCTTGCTGTACCAGCTGCACTTACCCGGTATCTTGTACAAGCTCCACCATCTCTCCCTTCTAAGTTTCCTATACCTGTTGAGTTTCCTGTACCTGCTGTATGTACCAGTTACAAATTACCTTTATCCTCCTCTACTAAGTGCACTTATCTGGTATCACATTCACCTTCTGTACCTGCTGAGTCTCCTGCACCTGCTGTACCATTTACAAATTACCTTTATCCTCTTCTACTAAGTGCACTTATCTGGTATCACATTCACCTTCTTTACCCGCTGAGTCTCCTGTACCTGCTGAGTCTCCTGTACCTGCTGTACCAGTTACAAATTACCTTTATCCTCCTCTACTAAGTGCACTTATCTGGTATCCCATATCATGTTCACCTTCTGTACCTGTTGAGTTTCCTGTGCCTGCTGTATGTACCAGTTACAAATTACCTTTATCCTCCTCTACTAAGTGCACTTATCTGGTATCACATTCACCTTCTGTACCTGCTGAGTCTCCTGCACCTGCTGTACCATTTACAAATTACCTTTATCCTCCTCTACTAAGTGCACTTATCTGGTATTACATTCACCTTCTGTACCTGCTGAGTTTCCTGTACCTGCTGTACCAGTTACAAATTACCTTTATCCTGCTCTACTAAGTGCACTTATCTGGTATCCCATATCATGTTCACCTTCTGTACCTGTTGAGTTTCCTGTACCTGCTGTATGTACCAGTTACAAATTACCATTATCCTCCTCTACTAAGTGCATTTATCTTGTATCCTGTATCACATTCACCTTCTGTACCTTCTGGGTTTCCTGTACCTGCTGAGTCTCCTGTCCTTTTGTACCAGTTGTAATTTTTCTAAATCCTGCTGTATCATTTGTACCTACCAGGTATCCCGTACTAGCTTCACCACCTGTATCTGCTAGGTTTCTTGTACCTGCTCTACCAACTGCATCTGCCTGGTAATCTCGGTTGACTTAATTTGCTCAATTGTCAGTGCAATCCTTTTGCCATCTTTGATTTGTACCTTGTTGTTGGTCTGATCTCTCGGTACCCAATCTTTGGCCTTTCCTTGGACACTGCTCTCGCTTTACCCCTTGGTACCTTGCTGCTATTTTGATCTCCCGGTACTAAATCTTTGGCCTTTCCTTGGACACTGCTCTCGCTTTACCCCTTGGTACCTTGCTGCTGGTTTGATCTCCTGGTACCCAATCTTTGGCCTGTCCTTGGACACTGCTCTTGCTTTTCCCCTTGGTACCTTATTGCTGGACTGATCTCCAAGTACCTGACCATTGGCCTGTCCTTGGACACGGCTCTTGCTTTTCCTTTAGTACATTGTTGGACTTATCTCCTGATACCTGATCTCTGGCCTAATCTTAGATTCAGTGTATCTTGTTTTATTAAAACCTTTTACTGCTTTTGGTTTTCTTCATGTCTATTCCTCCATCTGAGTTCCATTCACCTAAATCCTTACATAAACCCCATTTTACAAATTCAGGATAACTGACATGTTTGAGGTTTGGGTGCTTCAGTGATAAATGGGGGTGCTTTGCATCATTCAGCACCCCTAGAACCCCTTCTGATGGTAACCTTAACACTTGACAACCATAAGTCACTAGGGATGATCAGTAGGAGCTGTTTGTTGAGAGCTATTAGAAACTCTTCTCATGTCTCCTCATAGCATAAATCTCACAATGAGCTACAAGTATATTTAAGCCTGCTCCGAAATCATAATAAATGTATTCTTACGTCCCAACAGCTTGGTGTTTTCTGAGTGTGTAGGATTCAACTAAGCTACCTGGTAACTTGTCTTTCTAAGACAAGCCAGTGTGGGCTAGCTGCAATGACCACTGTTCTTCTCAGGTCACTAATCTTATGACCATTGACCTCAATCCGGGAAATCACATATTAACATGAGACAGTGTTGTTCACTACTAGGGGGAAAATTCATAGGTAAGATGTAACTTGGTATTAAGTGAGGGTGCACACACTTATCTGTCAAACAACGTAATACAACTGAATGTGAATAGCACCACATGACTATCAAGGTGTCACGTAAAGTGAAGACTCTGGAAGGCAGCTGTATACTTTACTTAATAAAAAGGTCCTAGAGTTAGAGGCAATAATTAATAATGCTACTTCTGCATATTGCAATCCTTCATTTTGCAAAATACAAAGTCATACAGATCAGACGGGCACAGTGTAAATGTTTCATCTTGTAGACATTCCGCTGGAGAAAGAGATATGGAAACATTGCAGTGAAGTGTTTTTTCCTAGAACATATTGGTCCCTCAGGGGGCTGTATTAGGTTTTGTGGATGTTTGAAAGAAGTTGTAATATTGGTGTAATTAAGTGATCAGTAATTAGGGCATAATTTGTGGTTTTGTCATTTTATAGCCGCCTAAGCCAAAGTAGTCTGTACTGAACACATATAGGAGGGTTATTCTATTGGCATCTGGTTAACAAAATGCTTAAAAAGTGTAATTTAAACATTTTATCCAAAAACTAATTAAACTCATTTAATTTTAATATAAATGTTCCTTTATGATTGCAATTACATATTTGAAGATATAAAAATGGTGTTTAAAAAATTAATTTAAATGATCTGAAATTATTAATTGTACACAACACATGAATTTTATTGGTTAAGGGTCATGCAAATCACCATTAAACTTTCATGGATCAGATGGAACATGCAATTTTAAGAGACTTTACAATTTACTTCTACAACTTTGATCAAATTGACTTTGTTATCTTAATATTGTTGGTTGAAAGGCATATCTAGGTAGGCTCATTAGCAGCAATGCACAATTGGGAGCTAGCTTTTTTTAGTGGCTAGGCACATATGTCTCTTATCATTGGCTCACCAGATTTGTTCAGTCAGCTCCCAGTAGTGCATTCCTGTTTTGGAGCTAACTTTCACCTAGATTACGAGTTTTGCGTTACGGTGCCGTACGGCTTTTAAAGTGAAGGTAAACTTTGATGAATGAAAGCCCGTTTTTTAAAAATACTATTAAAAACAGGGGCACTTTCATTCATCAAAGTTTACAAAGCAGCCGTTTCGATTAAACACTTACCTTTTTTTTTCTTTTCACAGCCAGAGCAGCTTCCCCCTCCTGGAAATCCTCTCTTCATACCTCAGCAATGACTAATCCAGCTTCCACCAATCACGGCTTTCCCCCCAAGGTAGTCATTGCCTGAGGCCATGCTGTGATTAGAGAAAGCCGGATTAGTCATTGCTGACGTGTGAAGAGAGGATTTCCAGGAGGGGTATGCTCTGGATGTGAAAAGAAAAAAAGGTAAGTTTTTAATCAAAACGGCTGCTTTGTAAACTTTGGTGAATGAAAGTGCCACTGCTTTTAATAGTATTTTAAAAAAACGTGCTTTCATTCATCAAAGTTTACCTTCACATTTATGCTGAAAAAATGGCCATTATGCTGGAATGGCCAGGAACGCATATTACGAGTCATGACGGTATAGCTATACCGCACATATTTTAGCCTGTAACGCAACGTCCATTCCGCACTCAAAAAAATTACGTTTTTGTGTGGGATTTTCATAGTGCCAGTATTACAGGTTGTGTGGTCAGGCTAAAATGCTGGCGTTACAGCCTATACCGACAATATCCATACTGTTATCTGAGACCAGTAGTTATGGATTTTGCGAAACAAGTGTTTCACAAAACTCATAACTAAACTGTTACAAAGTACGCTAACACCCATAAACTACCTATTAACCCTTAAACCGCCACCCACCCGCATCGCAAACACTATGTTAAACATATTAACCCCTAATCTGCCGCCCACTCACATAGCGACTATTAAATAAACCTATTAACCCCTAAACCTCCAGCCTCCCACATCAACACCACTAAATAAACCTATTAGCCCCTAAACCGCCCCCCACATCGCAAAACCCTAAGTTAAACTATTAACCCCTAAACCTAACACCCCCTAAATTAAAATTAAAATTACAATATAACTGTATTTAAATAAATAAAAACTTACCTGTGAAATAAAAATAAACTGAAGTTTAAACTATAAATTAACCTAACATAACTATTCTAATAAAATTAAAAAAAAATATCAATTAAAAAATCTAAATTACAAATTTAAAAAAAACCTAACACTACGAAAAAAATTTTAAAAATCTAAAATTGCAAATAATTATAAACACTAACGGCTAGATTACAAGTTTGGTTGGTAAAAACTTGCGGTGCTAACGCTCCATTTTATTCCAGCGCTCACTTTAAACAGCGCTGGTATTACAAGTTTTCTGAATGGCTGCGTTAGCCTCAGAAAAGTGAGCATTTAGCAAACTTAGCGCCACTTCTACCTGTAATACCAGCGTTGCTTATGGTAGCGGTAAGCTGGCAAATAGTGATGTCGCGAATAGTTCGCCGGTGAATAGTTCCCGGTGAACATAGCATGTTTGCGTTTGCCGCTGCGGGCGAACATATGCGATGTTCGATCCGCCCCCTATTCGTCATCATTGAGTAAACTTTGAGCCTGTATCTCACAGTCTGCAGACACATTCCAGCCAATCAGCAGCAGACCCTCCCTCCCAGACCCTCCCAGCTCCTGAACAGCAGCCATTTTAGATTCATTCGGAAGCTGCATTGTTAGTGAGAGGAGGGACAGTGTAGCTGCTGGTGATTTAATAGGGAAATTGATAGCTAGGCTAGTGTATTCAGTGTCCACTACAGTCCTGAAGGACTCATCTGATCTCTGCTGTAAGCACAGCCCCCCAAAAAGCCCTTTTTAGGGCTAGAACATAATTTTTTAATTTTTATTTTTTTCCCTGTGTAATCTAATTGCAGTTGCCTGCCTGCCAAGCCACTTGCCCAGTGCCACCACTCATATCTGGTGTAACAGTAGTGTAAATTTAAAAAAAAAAACGTTTTTGACTGTGAAACATCAGTCTGCTAGTGTAATCTAATTGCAGTTGCCTGCCTCCCAGCGTGTGTACCAGGCCCACTTGCCCAGTGCCACACCACTCATATATGGTGTAACAGTAGTGTAAATTTTTTAAAAAAAAAACTTTTTTGACTGTGAAACATCAGTCTGCTAGTGTAATCTAATTGCAGTTGCCTGCCTGCCAGCGTGTGTGCCAGGCCCACTTGCCCAGTGCCCCCACTCATATCTGGTGTAACAGTAGTGTTAATTTAAAAAAAAAAACTTTTTTGACTGTGAAACATCAGTCTGCTAGTATAATCTAACTGCAGTTGCCTGCCTGCCAGGGTGTATGCCAGGTCCACTTGCCCAGGGCCACACCACTCATATCTGGTGTAACAGTAGTGTAAATTTAAAAAAAAAACTTTTTTGACTGTGAAACATCAGTCTGCTAGTGTAATCTAATTGCAGTTGCCTGCCTGCCAGCGTGTGTGCCAGGCTCACAGCGTATACTGTGCCCACTTGCCCAGTGCCACCACTCATATCTGGTGTAACAGTAGTGTAAATTTAAAAAAAAAAACTTTTTTGACTATGAAACATCAGTCTGCTAGTGTAATCTAATTGCAGTTGCCTGCCTGCCAGCGTGTGTGCCAGGCCCACTTGCCCAGGGCCACACCACTCATATCTGGTGTAACAGTAGTGTAAATTTAAAAAAACAAACTTTTTTGACTGTGAAACATCAGTCTGCTAGTGTAATCTAATTGCAGTTGCCTGCCTGCCAGCGTGTGTGACAGGCCCACTTGCCCAGTGCCACACCACTCATATCTGGTGTAACAGTAGTGTAAATTTAAAAAAAAAACTTTTTTGACTGTGAAACATCACTCTGCTAGTGTAATCTAATTGCAGTTGCCTGCCTGCCAGTGTGTGTGCCAGGCCCACTTGCCCAGTGCCACACCACTCATATCTGGTGTAACAATAGTGTAAATTTAAAAAAAAAACTTTTTTTGACTGTGAAACATCAGTCTGCTAGTGTAATCTAATTGCAGTTGCCTGTCTGCCAGCATGTGTGCCAGGCCCACTTGCCCAGTGCCACACCACTCATATCTGGTGTAACAGTAGTGTAAATTAAAAAAAAAAAAAAACTTTTTAGACTGTGAAACATCAGTCTGCTTGTGTAATCTAATTGCAGTTGCCTGCCTGCCAGCGTGTGTGCCAGGCCCACTTGCCCAGTGCCACCACTCATATCTGGTGTAACAGTAGTGTAAATTTAAAAAAAAAAACTTTTTTGACTGTGAAACATCAGTCTGCTTGTGTAATCTAATTGCAGTTGCCTGCCTGCCAGAGTGTGTGCCAGGCTCACAGTGTATACTGTGCCCACTTGCCCAGTGTCCCCACTCATATCTGGTGTAACAGTAGTGTAAATTTTAAAAAAACAAAACTTTTTTGACTGTGAAACATCAGTCTGCTTGTGTAATCTAATTGCAGTTGCCTGCCTGCCAGCGTGTGTGCCAGGCTCACAGCGTATACTGTGCCCACGTGCCCAGTGCCACCACTCATACCTGGTGTAACAGTAGTGTAAATTAAAAAAAATTAAAAAAATTGACTGTGAAACATCAGTCTGCTAGTGTAATCTAATTGCAGTTGCCTGCCAGAGTGTGTGCCAGGCCCACTTGCCCAGTGCCCCCACTCCTATCTGGTGTAACAGTAATGTAAATTTAAAAAAAAAACTTTTTTGACTCTGAAACATCAGTCTGCTTGTGTAATCTAATTGCAGTTGCCTGCCTGCCAGCGTGTGTGCCAGGCTCACAACGTATACTGTGCCCACTTGCCCAGTGCCACCACTCATATCTGATGTAACAGTAGTGTAAATTAAAAAAAAAAAATTTTGGACTGTGAAACATCAGTCTACTAGTGTAATCTAATTGCAGTTGCCTGCCTGCCAGCGTGTGTGCCAGGCCCACTTGCCCAGTGCCCCCACTCATATCTGGTGTAACAGTAGTGTAAATTTAAAAAAGAAAAACTTTTTTGACTGTGAAACATCAGTCTGCTTGTGTAATCTAATTGCAGTTGCCTGCCTGCCAGCGTGTGTGCCAGGCCCACTTGCCCAGTGCCACCACTCATATCTGGTGTAACAGTAGTGTAAATTTAAAAAAAAAAAACTTTTTTGACTGTGAAACATCAGTCTGCTTGTTTAATCTAATTGCAGTTGCCTGCCTGCCAGCGTGTGTGCCAGGCCCACTTGCCCAGTGCCACCACTCATATCTGGTGTAACAGTAGTGTAAATTTAAAAAAAAACCTTTTTTGACTTTGAAACATCAGTCTGCTAGTATAATCTAATTGCAGTTGCCGGCCTGCCAGTGTGTGTGACAGGCTCACTTGCCCAGTGCCACCACTTATATCTGGTGTAACAGTAGTATAAATTAAAAAAAAAAAAAAAAATTTGGACTGTGAAACATCAGTCTGCTAGTGTAATCTAATTGCAGTTGCCTGCCTGCCAGCGTGTGTGCCAGGCTCACAGCGTATACTGTGCCCACTTGCCCAGTGCCGACACTCATATCTGGTGTAACAGTAGTGTAAATTAAAAAAAAATAACTTTTTTGACTGTGAAACATCAGTCTGCTTGTGTAATCTAATTGCAGTTGCCTGCCTGCCAGCGTGTGTGCCAGGCTCACAGCGTATACTGTGCCCACTTGCCCAGTGCCACCACTCATATCTGGTGTAACAGTAGTGTAAATTTAAAAAAAAAAAACTTTTTGGACTGTGAAACATCAGTCTGCTTTTTTTGTGTCAGGCTCACAGCGTATACTGTGCCCACTTGCCCAGTGCCACCACTCATATTTTGTTTAATAGTAGTGTAAGTGTACATTTCAAAACAAAAAAACTTTTTGGACTGTGAAACATCAGTCTACTTTTTTGTTTCAGGCTCACAGCTTATACTGGGCCCACTTGCCGAGTGCCACCACTCATATCTTGTTTAATAGTAGTGTAAGTGTACATTTAAAAACAAAAAAAACTTTTTGGACTGTGAAACATCAGTCTGCTTTTTTGTGTCAGGCTCACAGCATATACTGTGCCCACTTGCCCAGTGCCACCACTTATATCTTGTTTAATAGTAGTGTAAGTGTACATTTAAAAACAAAAAAAAACTTTTTGGACTGTGAAACATCAGTCTGCTTTTTTGTTTCAGGCTCACAGCTTATACTGGGCCCTCTTGCCCAGTGCCACCACTCATATCTTGTTTAATAGTAGTGTAAGTGTACATTTAAAAAAAAAAAAACTTTTTGGACTGTGAAACATCAGTCTGCTTTTTTGTGTCAGGCTCACAGCGTATACTGTGCCCACTTGCCCAGTGCCACCACTCATATCTTGTTTAAAAGTAGTGTAAGTGTACATTTAAAAACAAAAAAAACTTTTTGGACTGTGAAACATCAGTCTGCTTTTTTGTGTCAGGCTCACAGCTTATACTGGTCCCACTTGCCCAGTGCCACCACTCATATCTTGTTTAATAGTAGTGTAAGTGTACATGTAAAAAAATAAAAACTTTTTGCACTGTGAAACATCAGTCTTCTTTTTTGTGTCAGGCTCACAGCTTATACTGGGCCCACTTGCCCAGTGGCACCACTCATATCTTGTTTAATAGTAGTGTAAGTGTACATTTAAAAAAAAATTACAGGCAGAGGCAGGCCACCCCGCAGGTGCCGTCGTGGTGCTGTGATTCCCTTTGGCACTAGAATAATGCCTAGTGTTCAGAGGCCACGTCCCATGAACTTGAAAAGTTATGAGGAAATAGTTGGCTTTATGACACAGGACACCCAATCTTCTATAGCTTCCGCTCTGATCCTTGACGCACCATCCTCCTCCAGCTTATCTTCGGCACCTCTCAAGTTACCACTCACCCGCCTGCTGCCACCACCAACTCTAGCACCACAGCCACTTCACTTGATCTGTCAGAGGAGTTTTTTACACATCAGTTGGAAGAAATGAGTGATGCGCAACCATCATTGACAGAGGATGTAGATAACAGTGATATGTCTCAGTCAGGCAGCATTACAGACATGGACGTACGGTGTGATGATGATGATGTTGTACCCACTGCTGCTTCCTTTGTTGATTTGTCAGATACAAGTGAAGCGGTTGATGATGCCGATGCATCCGTGGATGTCACGTGGGTGCCCGCTAGAAGAGAAGAAGAACAGGGGGAAAGTTCAGATGGGGAGACAGAGAGGAGGAGACGAGTTGGAAGCCGGGGGAGGTCATCGCAAGGAGCTAGTGGCACAGTCAGACAGCATGCATCGGCACCCGGGGTCAGCCAGACAGCACGCCAATCAACGCATGCTGTTGCCACCACCAGAATGCCTTCATTGCAGAGCTCAGCAGTGTGGCATTTTTTTTGTGTGTCTGCCTCTGACAACAGTGATACCATTTGCAACCTGTGCCAAAAGAAACTGAGTCGTGGGAAGTCCAATACCCACCTAGGTACAACTGCTTTGCAAAGGCACATGATCGCACATCACAAACGCCTATGGGATCAACACATGAGTAGAAGCAGCACACAAACTCAAAGCCGCCATCCTCCTCCTGGTCCAGCATCTTCAGACACGTCAACCACTGCTGTCCTCCTTTCCCCCTTTCAACCATCCGCCACTCCGTCTCTCTTCCGGAGCAGTTCCTGCTCATCTGCCCACAGCCAGGTGTCTGTCAAGAACATGTTTGAGCGTAAAAAGCCAATGTCACAAAGTCACCCCCTTTCCCGGCATCTGACGGCTGGCTTGCCTGAACTCTTAGCCCGACAGCTTTTACCATACAAGCTGGTGGAGTCTGAAGCGTTCAAAAAATTTGTAGCTATTGGGACACTGCAGTGGAAGGTACCCACCCGAAATTTCTTTGCACAAAAGGCTATCCCAAACCTGTACTCGATTGTGCGAAAGGAAGTAATGGCATGTCTGGCACACAGTGTTGGGGCAAGTGTCCATCTGACCACTGATAGCTGGTCTGCAAAGCATGGTCAGGGCAGGTATATCACCTACACTGCGCATTGGGTAAACCTGCTGATGGCTGCCAAGCATGGAATGCGTGGCTCTGCAGAGGAGGAGTTGGTGACACCGCCACGACTTGCAGGCAGGCCTGCTGCCACCTCCTCTACTCCTCCTACTCCATCCTCTTCCATAACCTCTTCGGCTGAGTCCTCTTCTGCTGATGTGTCTTGCTCCACATCAACGGCACCCCCCCAGCTCCGCAGGTACTATTCCACATCCCGGATACGGCAGTGTCACGCCGTCTTGGGGTTGACTTGCCTGAAAGCAGAGAGTCACACCGGACCAGCACTCCTGTCTGCCCTGAACGCACAGGTGGATCAGTGGCTGACTCCGCACCAACTGGAGATCGGCAAAGTGGTTTCTGACAACGGAAGTAATTTGGTGGCGGCATTGAAATTGGGCAAGTTGACACATGTGCCGTGCGTGGCACATGTGTGTAATCTGATCGTACAATGCTTTGTGCATAAGTACCCAGGCTTACAGGACGTCCTGAAGCAGGCCAGGAAGGTGTGTGGCCATTTAAGGCATTCCTACACGGCCATGGCGCACTTTTCCGATATCCAGCGGCAAAAAAAACATGCCAGTGAGGCGCTTGATTTGCGACAGCCCGACACGTTGGAATTCAACACTCCTAATGTTCGACCGCCTGCTCCAACAAGAAAAAGCTGTTAACGAGTATTTGTATGACCGGGGTGCTAGGACAGCCTCTGCGCAGCTGGGATTTTTTTTGCCACGTTACTGGGCGCTCATGCACAATGCCTGTAGGCTCATGCGTCCTTTTGAGGAGGTGACAAACCTAGTCAGTCACACTGAAGGCACCATCAGCGACATCATACCATTTGTTTTCTTCCTGGAGCGTGCCCTGCGAAGAGTGCTGGATCAGGCCATAGAGGAGCGTGAAGAGGAAGAGTTGCGGTCACCATCACCACCAGAAACAGCCTTATCAGCATCGCTTGCTGGACCAGCGGCAACGCTGGAAGAGGATTGTGAGGAATAGGAGTCAACCACAACAGGCATCCCAGGGTGCTCGTTGTCACCTATCTTGTACCGGGGGTGTTGTACGTGGCTGGGGGGAAGAAGATACCTTCAGTGAGATCACTGAGATCGAGGAACGGGACATGAGTAGCTCGGCATCCAACCTTGTGCAAATGGGGTCTTTCATGCTGTCGTGCCTGTTGAGGGACCCTCGTATAAAAAAGCTGAAGGAGAACGACCTGTACTGGGTGTCCACGCTACTAGACCCCCGGTATAAGCCTAAAGTGCCTGAAATGTTACCGAATTACCACAAGTCGGAAAGGATGCAGCAGTTCCAAAATAAACTAAAAAGTATGCTTTACACAGCGTATAAAGGTGATGTCACAGCACAATGGGAATCTAACAGGGGAAGAGGTGAAAGTAATCCTCCGACTCCCACAACCACGCCGGCAAGGACAGGATGCTTTACTGACGTGTTGTTGATGGAGGACATGCAGAGCTTTTTAACTCCTATGCATCGCCAAAGCCCTTCGGGGTCCACCCTCAGAGAATGACTCGACCGACAGGTAGCAGACTACCTCACCTTAACTGCAGATCTCGACACTCTGAGGAGCGATGAAACCCTTGACTACTTGGTGTGCAGGCTTGACCTGTGGCCTGAGCTATCCCAATTTGCAATAGAACTTCTGGCCTGCCCCGCTTCAAGTGTCCTTTCAGAAAGGACCTTCAGTGCAGCAGAAGGTATTGTCACTGAGAAGAGAAGTCGCCTAGGTCAAAAAAGTCTAGATTACCTCACCTTTATTAAGATGAATGAGGGATGGATCCCGAAGGGACTGACATTGAGCAATACATTTGAGTAAAAAAGGCCTGATGAGATGATCTGCATTGGGCTAAAAATGGTCCACACGCTGCTGTATTTTATCTTCGAATGCCGTATGACTTGCGTGACTTATCCGCCACCAACTAGGGTTCAAGACGCAATGTTTTATGGCACTTTCTGCCTGGGAAACAAACATCAATTTTTCTGGCCGCTGCTACAGCAGCGGCTGCAACAATACCTAATTTTTCAGGCATGTGTACATGCCAAATTTTTCTGGCCTCTGGTGCTGCACTGTGGCTTCAAAAAACAAACAAAAAAAAGGCACTTAACAGGGATTAAACTGATAGGAATAGTACTACTTAACACACCACTCCTATCTGGTGGCACATTAGATTGCACGCGCAGTGCCCCAAATTTGAAGTAGGAGGACCGACCAAGCAACTTTTTCCATCTCCCGGTTCCTAAATTCCATGCCATATACATGTCCCCTGATAGGGGACGTAACAGGGATTAAACTGATCAGAATAGTACTACTTAACACACCACTCCTATCTGGTGGCACAGTAGATTGCACGCGCAGTGCCCCAAACTTGAAGTAGGAGGACCGACCAAGCATCTTTTTCCGCCTCCCGGTTCCTAAAATCCATGCCATATACACGTCCCCTGGCGCCGCAACTGCCTTTGGGAACCTTACCATGGGTCCCAGAGCGCACGTCTTGTAATTCTCTGTCTGGGAAATTATATATCTATCAAATCTATCTATTTATCTATCAAATCTATCTATCTATTGTATCTATCAAATGTATCTATTGCATCTATTGATCTATCTATCTAATCTATGTATCTATCTATCTATCAAATCTATCTATCTCATGGCCGGACTGTTATCTGACAGCCACTTGTGTTTTGGCCAAATGTCCGTCGGCTAAAAGTCCGGCCACGATTGCACGCGCAGTGCCCCAAATTTGAAGTAGGAGGACCAGCCAAGCATCTTTTTCCATCTCCCGGTTCCTAAAATCCATGCCACATACACGTCCCCTGATAGGGGACGGAACAGGGATTAAACTGATAAGAATAGTACTACTTAACACACCTTATAATAACGCAGAGAGAGGCAATGCAGAGAGAGGAGTCTGAAGAAGAGGAGTCAGAGGAGGAAGGTGGCTTTGAGGAGGTGGAAGACCAAACACAGCAGGCGTCCCAGGGGGCTTGTTGTCACCTTTTGGGGACACTTGGTGTTGTAAGTGGCTGGGTGGAGGAAGAGACCTTCAATGACATCAGTGAGGACAAGGCTAGCTTGGTATCCAACCTTGTGCAAATGGGGAGTTTGCGGTTGTGCAAATGGACTGTTTGCGGTTGTTTGCGGTGCGTTAAATGGGGATTTTGGTCTGTCACTGTGAAGCGGGCGTAACACTTACACTACCTGATCGATACAAAATCATACCTGATGTTTTAAAGCACGTTATTCCAAACAATTTAGGAATGTTAGGTGATTTATGCCCTTTATGGCTTAAAACCAGACTCTGCATCAACTATGTAATTTTACGTGGGAGTTTTGCCATGGATCCCCCTCCGGCATGCCACAGTCCAGGTGTTAGTACCCTTGAAACAACTTTTCCATCACTATTGTGGCCAGAAAGAGTCCCTGTGGGTTTTAAAATTCGCCTGCCTATTGAAGTCAATGGCGGTTCGCCCGGTTCGCCCGTTCGCGAACAGTTGCGGAAGTTCGCGTTCGCCATTCGTGAATGGAAAATTTTACGTTTGTGACATCACTACTGGCAAAACGTACTCGTGCACGATTTCCCCATAGGAAACAATGGGGCTGAGATGGCTGAAAAAAAACCTAACACCTGCAAAAAAGCAGCTTTCAGCTCCTAACGCAGCCCCATTGTTTCCTATGGGAAAATACTTTTAATGTCTACACCTAACACCCTAACATGAACCCCGAGTCTAAACACCCCTAATCTTACACTTATTAACCCCTAATCTGCCGCCCCCAACATCCTCGCCACCTGCATTATATTATTAACCCCTAATCTGCTGCTCTGGACACCGCTGCCACCTACATTATACCTATGAACCCCTAATCTACTGCCCCCAACATCGCCGACACCTATATTATATTTATTAGCCCCTAATCTGCCGCCCCCAACGTCGCCGCTACTATATTAAATGTATTAACCCCTAAACCTAAGTCTAACCCTAAGTCTAACACACCCTAACTTAAATCTATTTTTAATAAATCTAAATAAATATTCCTATAATTAAATAAATTATACCTATTTAAAACTAAATACTTACCTATAAAATAAACCCTAATATAGCTACAATATAACTAATAGTTACATTGTAGCTATTTTAGGATTTATATTTATTTTACAGGCAACTTTGTATTTATTTTAACTAGGTACAATAGCTATTAAATAGTTAATAACTATTTAATAGCTACCTAGCTAAAATAATTAGAAAATTACCTGTAAAATAAATCCTAACCTAAGTTACAAATACACATATCACTACAGTATCAATAAATTAATTAAATAAATTAACTACAATTATCTAAAATAAAATACAATTAAATAAACTAAACTATATTACAAAAAAAACCACTAAATTACAAAAAATAAAAAAAATATTACAAGAAGTTTAATCTAATTACACCTAATCTAATCCCCCTAATAAAATAAAAAAGCCCCCCAAAATAATAAAATTCCCTATCCTAAACTAAATTACAAAGTAATCAGCTCTTGTACCAGCCCTTAAAAGGGTTTTTTGAGGGGCATTGCCCCAAAGTAATCAGCTCTTTTACCTGTAAAAAAAGAACAACCCCCCCAACATTACAACCCACCACCCACACACCCCCTACTCTAAAACCCACCCGATCCCCCCTTAAAAAAACCTAACACTACACCATTGAAGATCACCCTACCTTGAGCCGTGTTCACCCAGCCGGGCACCGATGGGGCAGAAGAGGACATCCGGACCGGCAGACATCTTCATCCAGGTGGAATCTTCTATCTTCATCCTTCTGGAGTGGAGCGGAGCCATCTTCGATCCAGCCGACGCAGAGCCATCCTCTTCAATTGAAGTCCTAACGAAGAATGAAAGTTCCTTTAAATGACGTAATCAAAGATGGCGTCCCTCGAATTCCGATTGGCTGATAGGATTCTATCAGCCAATCAGAATTAAGGTAGGAAAAATCTGATTGGTTGATTTAATCAGCCAATAGGATTGAAGTTCAATCCGATTGGCTGATTGGATCAACCAATCAGATTTTTCCTACCTTAATTCCGATTTGCTGATAGAATCCTAGAGGATGAAGATAGAAGATTCTGCCTGGATGAAGATGCCTGCCGGTCCGGATGTCCTCTTCTGCCCCATCGGTGCCCGGCTGGGTGAACACGGCTCAAGGTAGGGTGATCTTCAATGGGGTAGTGTTAGGTTTTTTTTAAGGGGGGATCGGGTGGGTTTTAGAGTAGGGGTGTGTTGGTGGTGGGTTGTAATGTTGGGGGGTATTGTATTTCTTTTTTTTACAGGTAAAAGAGCTGATTACTTTGGGGCAATGCCCACGCAAAAAGCCCTTTTAAGAGCTGGTAAAAGAGCTGATTACTTTGTAATGTAGTTTAGGATAGGGAATTATATTATTTTTTTTTTTTTTTTATTTTATTAGGGGGATTAGATTAGGTCACGGTGTAATTAGTTTAAATAAATTGTAATTTCTTTTTTATTTTCTGTAATTTAGTGTGTTTTTTTTCCCGTAATTTAGTTTATTTAATTTAATTGTAATTAGTTTAATTTCATTTAGGTAATTAATTTATTTATAGAGTAGTGTTAGGTGTAATTGTAACTTAGTTTAGGGTTTATTTTACAGGTATATTTGTATTTATTTTAGCTAGGTAGTTATTAAATAGTTAATAACTATTTAATAACTATTGTACATAGTTAAAATAAATACAAAGTTGCCTGTAAAATAAAAATAAATCCTAAAATAGCTACAATGTAACTAATAGTTATATTGTAGCTATATTAGGGTTTATTTTATAGGTAAATATTTAGTTTTAAATAGGAATAATTTATTTAATTATAGTAATTTTATTTAGATTTATTTAAATTATATTTAAGTTAGGGGGGTGTTAGGGTTAGGTTTAGACTTAGGTTTAGGGGTTAATAACTTTATTATAGCCGCAGCGACGTTGGGGACGGCAGATTAGGGGTTAATAAAATTTATTATAGTGTTTGCGAGGCGGGAGTGCGGCGGTTTAGGGGTTAATACATTTATTATAGTGACAGGGAAGTCCGGTCGGCAGATTAGGGGTTAATAAGTGTAGGTAGCTGGCGGCGACATTGGGGGGGCAGATTAGGGGTTAATAAATATAATGTAGGTGTCACCGATGTTAGGGGCAGCAGATTAGGGGTTCATAGGTATAATGTAGGTGGCGGCGATGTCCAGTCGGCAGATTAGGGGTTAAAAAATGTTATTATAGTGTTTGCGATGTGGGGGGGCCTCGGTTTAGGGGTTCATAGGTAGTTTATGGGTGTTAGTGTACTTTGTAGCACCTTAGTTAAGAGTTTCATGTTCCGGCGTTAGCCCATAAAACTCTTAACTACTGACTTTTATATGCGGTAGGAGTCTTGGAGGTAGAGGCTGTGCCGCTCACTTCTTCCAAGACCAGCGTTAGGAAAATCCCATTAAAAAGATAGGATACGCAATTGACATAAGGGGATTTCAGCTCTTTTACAAGTGCCCAAAGCCCTAATCTAAAAAAAAAAAACATTAAAAAAAATGGAAAAAAAAGTCCGGACATCCATCTTCATCCAGGCGGCGAGAAGTCTTCATCCAAGCGGCAACACCTTCATCCATCTCGGGGACAACGTTTATCTTCATCCCGGTGGTGCAGAGTGGAGCTATCCTGGAAGCCCATCCCATCCTGCGTGGAGCGTCCTCTTCATACGGTCACCACCGTACACTGAAGTTGAATGCAAAGTAGCGGTTTCAAAATGGCGTACGTTGCATTCCTATTGGCTGATTTGATTCTTCAAATTCAAATCAGCTAATAGGATGAGAGATTCTGAAATCCTATTGGCTGTTCAAAACAACAAAAGGATGAGAAATACTGATTTGAGCAGCCAATAGGATTTCAGTAGCTCTCATCCTATTGGCTATTAGATTAGGTGTAATTGTTTTTATTTTTGATAATTTCGTTTATTATTTTTTGTAAGCTTAGTGATTTTTATTTTTAGCAATTTAGTGTTTATTTTTTTTTGTAAATAAAACGATTATGTATACTACTAGTATACAAAACGAAGCGCTATTAGATCTAAAATATAAAATATGTCTATAGGTATATGCACAGGGTTCCTATGTAATGAAATATTATATTAGTGCTGATATATAGATCAATATGATATATATGTGATCAATACACAAGCTATAAGTAAAGTCCCGTATAAGTCCATTAAAATATAGTGAGTCCAAATTAGCACAACAATTAGGTACAACATCAAAATGGATAGATGTATACTTATAAGTTCATATAAAAACAGTCCTGCAGCTCCTCTTAGGTTATGGCAACTCCAGTGATCCCAAAAAGAAACAAACTGTAATGGAAAAAGGCGAGAAGCATAGACTCAAGTGCAGATTACAAATTTTAATCACACAGCACACGTTATTCTAAGAACTCACAAGACAGAGTCATTTTTTTAGATTTTTTTTATTTTTTTTCGTAGTGTTAGGTTTTTTTAAAAAATTTTAATTGGTAGTATTTTTTTATTTTATTAGAATAGTTATGTTAGGTTAATTTATAGTTTAATGTTAGGTTTATTTTTATTTCACAGGTAAGTCTTTATTTATTTAAATATAGTTATATGGTAATTTTAATTTAAAGTTAGAGGGGTGTTAGGTTTAAGGGTTAACAGTTTATTTAGTGTTTTGTGATGTGGGGGGCTGGCGGTTTAGGGGTTAATAGGTTTATTTAGTGGCGATGATATGGGGGGCCAGAGGTTTAGGGGTTAATAGGTTTATTTATTAGCGGCGATATGGGAGGCTGGAGGTTTAGGGGCTAATCATTTCATTTAGTGACAGCGATGTCGGGAACAGCCCATTAGGGGTTAATAACTTTATTTAGGTGTCAGCAATGTCGGGGGGCAGCGCTATGGAGAGTGATATAACGCAACTTTTTAGAAGCTAGTTTCGCACCCTGTTTAGCGCAAAATCAGCCAAAAGGATTTCAGAAGCTCTCATCCTATTGGATGATTTGAATTTAAAGAATCAAATCAGCCAATAGGAATGCAAGGTACGCCATTTTTGAAACTGCTACCTTTCATTCAACTTCAGTGTACAGCAGTGACCGTATGAAGAGGACGCTCTGCTCAGGATGGAATCGGCTTCCAGGATAGTTCCGTTCCGCGCCACCGGTTTATAGATAGAAGACGTCCCTGAGATGGATGAAGGCGTACGGACTTCAGGATTTAATGTAATGGGGTTAGTGTTAGGGTTTGTTTTTTTTTCGTTTTTTGGGGTGTTTTTTTTTTCTAGATTAGGGCTTTGGGCAATTGTAAAATAGCTGAACACACTTTAAGGGCAATGCCCATACAAATGCCCCTTTAGGGGCAATGGGTAGTTTAGTTTTTTTGGGGGGGTTGTTTGGCGGTTGGTTAGGTGGTGGGTTTTACTGTTGGGGGACTTTGTATTTTATTTTACAGGTAAAAAAGCTGTTTAACTTAGGGCAATGCCCTACAAAAGGTCCTTTTATGGGCTATTGGTAGTTTATTGTAGGTTGGGGGGGTTTATTTTGGGGGGCGTTTTTATTTTTATAGGGCTATTAGATTAAGTATAATTGTTTTTATATTTGATAATTTCATTTATTATTTTTTGTAAGCTTAGTTTTTTTATTTTTCATAATTTAGTGTTTATTATTTTTTGTAATTTTAGATTTTTTTAATTGGTATTTTTTTTTATTGTATTAGAATAGTTATGTTAGGTTAATTTATAGTTTAATGTTAGATTTATTTATATTTCACAGGTAAGTCTTTATTTATTTAAATATAGTTATATTGTAATTTTAATTTAAAGTTAGGGGGGTGTTAGGTTTAGGGGTTAATAGTTTAATTTAGTGTTTTGCGGTTAGGTTTCGTTTAGGGGTTAATAGGTTTATTTAGTGGCGGCGATGTGGGGGGGTGGAGGTTTAGGGGTTAATAGGTTTATTTAGTAGCTGCGATATGGAAGGCCGGAGGTTTAGGGGTTAATCATTTTATTTAGTGATAGTGATGTCAGGGAGCAGCAGATTAGGGTTTAATTTGGCTAGATTGTCCCTTTAAGCAGTATAAACCCCCAAGACTAATAGATTGAAAAACAATAGCATGCCCTTTCAAACAGAGTGTGTCTTGGGGTTAAAGTTTAAGTACTGTACACTTTTTTTTTTTTAAATAATAAAAAATACGCCAGTTGTAATGCACTTAACATGTATATATCTAGATCCCCAAGCCTCTCTTTAAAATAAAAGCTAGAGTATCACTGTGGTAATAGTGATTACCTGGTGTGAATAATTTTTATATATTTGCATAGCGGCTCATGGGAGTTCCTTTGTGCACATCAAAGCTACATAACTATACCAATAGCTCAGTATTTATACAAGGATAATCCCGTCTTTTTAATACTGAGTTTAGGGAAAAACACACACACTATTGTCTATAAAGAAAAAAGTTAGCATCATCTAAATACAGCAAAACAGCTCAGCACAGCAGTTAAAGGGTTAATACCATTTATATAAGTTAAACACATAGTTATATGCAAGCAATAGAGCAATAATTCAATACAGAAACACATTTAAAAAAAAAACAACAAAAAACATTCAAAAGTATCATCAGTGGCTGCAATTATTTTTATTTCCTAAATGTCTATGAAAATCCTTCTTACAGATTTTGGTTTGGATTTAGTTTTCTAGATCACATATTTGTTGTGCTTCAATCAGCAGCTTACTGTTTGAAATCAATAAAAAAAAATCTAAGATGCTATACAATTTTTTCATGTTCACATGGTTTGTAAAGTGTCTGCCCTCTCTGTCTTCAGACAGGATAAATAATCGTAAAGTTTTTCAGGGACTGCCCTAGTTTTGCCCAGGAAACAAAGTATCCAGCACCAATGTACTTAAAGTGACACTAAACCCAAATTTTTTCTTTCATGATTCAGATAGAGCATGCAATTTTAAGCAACTTTCTAATTTACTCCTATTATCAATTTTTCTTTGTTCTCTTGCTATATTTATTTAAAAAAGCAGGAATGTGATGCATAGGAGCCAGCCTATTTTTGGTTGAGAACCTGGGTTATGCTTGCTTATTGGTGGGTAAATGTAAGCCTCCAATGAGCAAGCGCTATCCATGGTGCTGAACCTAAAATGGGCTGGCTGCTAATATTTATATTCCTGCTTATAAAATAAAGATAGGAAGAGAATGAAGAAAAATTGATAATAGGAGTAAATTAGAAAGTTGCTTAAAATGTCATGCTCTATCTGAATCATGAAAGAAAAACATTGGATGCAGTGTCCATTTAAATAGGTGCATGCTGCAGGGTCCTGTATTCACCCAAACAAAGTCAATATGCAAAAGACAACAGCACCAATTCTTTACAGCAAAGTTATTAGGACATAACCAACAGGGTAAAACGACGTTTCGGTATACACGACCTTAAGCATTGTTGTAAACTGTTGGTTATGTCCTAATAAACACATAACTTTGCTGTGAAGAATTGGTGCATGCTGTTGTCTTTTGTATATTGAGTACTAGTTTTGCCCAGGGACACCCTAAATCCACCTGGGTCTGCCAAAATGCCAACCACTGCCCATGACACTTCCATGGTCCCATACTCAAAACACTGGTGGGTGGGCCTGTTCTTGGCCTGGGAAATGTTGGGAGATATTATAATAACAAAAAACAGCCTCTTGTACTGGTGCCAGGAGGAACTTTTACAGAAAATAAACCCCAACACTTAAGTGGCAGAGGGTTTTTTGCACTTATGTCAGTATTATGTAAATAATTCAAGGGCCCTTTTGCCTCAGTACCTGGGGGTTATTCCTTTACAGAAAATAATGCGATTTTTCATAGGTGCCAGAGGCCATCCTTTCAGAAAATAAGGTCCTTTTCCTTTGCTTTCAGGGTTTATTTTAAAAAAAAGAAAAGTGCCTTTTCATTTATGTGTGAGGGTTATTTTTACAAAAGAAAAATAAGTCACCATTTGCTTTGGGTATCAGTGAGTATCTTAACCAAATTAAGGCCCCTTTGAATTATCCCTAATGGTCGCACAAAAAGCCCCTTTGCATTATCCCTAGTGGTCACACAAAAAGCCCATTTGCATTATCCCTAGTGGTCGCACAAAAAGCCCCTTTGCATTATCCATAGTGGTCACACAAAAAGCCCCTTTGCATTATCCCTAGTGGTCACACAAAAAGCCCCTTTGCATTATCCCTAGTGGTCACACAAAAAGCCCCTTTGCATTATCCCTAGTGGTCACACAAAAAGCCCCTTTGCATTATCTCTAGTGGTCACACAAAAAGCCCCTTTGCATTATCCCTAGTGGTCACACAAAAAGCCCCTTTGCATTATCCCTAGTGGTCACACAAAAAGCCCCTTTGCATTATCCCTAGTGGTCACACAAAAAGCCCCTTTGCATTATCCCTAGTGGTCACACAAAAAGCCCCTTTGCATTATCCATAGTGGTCACACAAAAAGCCCCTTTGCATTATCCCTAGTGGTCACACAAAAAGCCCCTTTGCATTATCCCTAGTGGTCACACAAAAAGCCCCTTTGCATTATCCCTAGTGGTCACACAAAAAGCCCCTTTGCATTATCCCTAGTGGTCACACAAAAAGCCCATTTGCATTATCCCTAGTGGTCGCACAAAAAGCCCCTTTGCAATATCCCTAGTGGTCGCACAAAAAGCCCCTTTGCATTATCCCTAGTGGTCACACAAAAAGCCCATTTGCATTATCCCTAGTGGTCACACAAAAAGCCCCTTTGCATTATCCATAGTGGTCGCACAAAAAGCCCCTTTGCATTATCCCTAGTGGTCGCACAAAAAGCCCCTTTGCATTATCCCTAGTGGTCGCACAAAAAGCCCCTTTGCATTATCCATAGTGGTCGCACAAAAAGCCCCTTTGCATTATCCCTAGTGGTCGCACAAAAAGCCCCTTTGCATTATCCCTAGTGGTCGCACAAAAAGCCCCTTTGCATTATCACTATTGGTCACACAAAAAGCCCCTTTGCATTATCACTAGTGGTCACACAAAAAGCCCCTTTGCATTATCCATAGTGGTCGCACAAAAAGCCCCTTTGCATTATCCCTAGTGGTCGCACAAAAAGCCCCTTTGCATTATCCCTAGTGGTCACACAAAAAGCCCCTTTGCATTATCCCTAGTGGTCACACAAAAAGCCCCTTTGCATTATCCCTAGTGGTCACACAAAAAGCCCCTTTGCATTATCCCTAGTGGTCACACAAAAAGCCCCTTTGCATTATCCCTAGTGGTCACACAAAAAGCCCCTTTGCATTATCCCTAGTGGTCACACAAAAAGCCCCTTTGCATTATCCCTAGTGGTCACACAAAAAGCCCCTTTGCATTATCCCTAGTGGTCACACAAAAAGCCCCTTTGAATTATCCCTAGTGGTCGCACAAAAAGCCCCTTTGCATTATCCCTAGTGGTCGCACAAAAAGCCCCTTTGCATTATCCCTAGTGGTCGCACAAAAAGCCCCTTGCATTAGTGTCAGTGTTTTTGTTTTTTCACACACAAAAACCAGGCCCTGTTTGCGTTGCTGCTAGTGGTTAGTTCATTGGAAACCAAAGCCCATTGGCTACTTTTCAATTAATGTCAGTGGTTATTTTTGCAGAAAAAAAGATTAATTTGCACTGGTTTCAAAGGGTTTTATTTACAGACAATAAAAAATTTCATTTTCATTGGTGTTTTTTTGTTTTTTTTTAATACAGAAAATAAACCCCATTGCATTAGTTCTGATGTTTTGTGTTTGCTTGTTTTTTTCTTTTAACAGAAAATAAGGCCCCATTTGCGTTCCTGACAGTAATTATTTTATTAAATAGAAAATAAATTCCTTAAATAAAACCCCAATTTCAGTGGTTACCTAAGCGGAAAATTAGGTAAATTTTGCGCTGGTATCAGTGGGTATTATTTACAGAAAATTAACCATTTTTTTGCATTTCTGTCAGGGGCATCAGAACAGAAAATAAAGCCCCTTTGTAAGGATTTTAGTGTTATTTTGATGTTATAAACAAATGCGAAAAAAATGGAAGTTAATGCACTAATGCTCAGATGACACTTTAAATAACAGATCGCCATAATAATCATATTCGTATTTGGACAACTGTTAAAAACACGTAGTCAGCTAATCACTGTGGCAATGCCATACAGCTCCGTCCTGTGAGGCGTCTGATATGTTCAAATAGTACAAATATGTCTAAACCAAACCAAAGCCTCAAACTAAATTTATAAAAAAATAATGTTCCTTTAGTAATATCTAACAGAAACAGAGAAAAATGTTTGGAATACACATAAATTCTGAGTCTGATGCGCTTAGTACCTCATAGTACCTTATAGATTGTAAGTTCCCACGGGAATAGGGCCCTCAATTCCTCCGGTATGTGTTTGTAAATTTTGTCCTGTCTCTTACAAGTTTTATATCATTGTTTTATTTAAATTAATTGTACCCATGGACAGCGCTGTAGAAGATGTTGGCGCTTCATAAATAAAGTATAATAATAATAATAATAGTGAGGATATACATTTATGCAGCAACTAAATGCATTAGACTGAGGGTATCTGTTGCCCAAATATTTTTCTCTGATAAATTACAGACTCATGGGGAAACTGAAATAAACAGACAGACAACGAGAAATATGCTACCTCATCGAAATTTGCTACCTTCATTAGCACATGTGCACAATTATGTAATCGCAGTCCACTAATGTTTCAAATCACTGTGTGGAATGCAATTACGTAATTAGAAGCATAGCAGATGGAGGTTGCAAATCTTGACAGAGAGGAAATTTAGTCCTTGCATTTCTTGTTAAAGTAGCCATGGACAGGTGTGCATGCGCACCTAAATGGTAGCAAATTTCGCCTACATCGTTTCTTTCTAATGACACAATGAGTCCACAGATCTTCATTAATTACTGTTGGGAATATCACTCCTGCCCAGCAGGAGGCGGCAAAGAGCACCACAGCAAAGCTGTTAAATATCACCTCCCTTCCCTCGCACCCCAGTCATTCTCTTTGCCTACGTTAGAGCAAGGAAGTGGTAAAGTAGGTGTTAGTAAGAGATTCTTCAATCAAGAGTTTATTATTTTTTAAGTAGTGCAAGATTGTGCTGCTTTGTTCTGGGGTGTAGCCGTAGTCCATACCAGTCTCTTCAGTAGAACAGTGGTGGCTTGGTGGCATTAGAGCAATGGGAACTTGTGGGACATAATTCTCACTGTGCCTCCCATATATTTATGCTGCCCTAATCCTGATAGCCTAAGTAAGATTACTCAGGCTTTATCTTTTCTCCACAGGGCTATGTGAGGGAGAGGACCTCTCAAACCTGGTGAGCTGCTTTACTGTCTGTCAGATTTAAAAGGTAAGTGCTGACTTTTTATTCTGGGTCTGGGAATTAAAAGGATCTCAGAGGAAGTGGAGCACTTTATTTACCTGGGACATAGAGCCTCCTATAAATAAAAGAAGGGGATTTATACAATAGCACTTTTTAAGCAGGCACTGGGGCTGAGGAGACTCTAGATTAGGTGATTTTTCACTGCTCCACTAGGGCTGAGGAGGTAGGCTCAGTATGAGGTAGTTTTTCACTATTCACATATAGCACATTGGCTAAGCTGCTTTCTAGCAAGCGGAAGACCCAGTTTGCCTCCAGGCTTGGCAGAATGTTAATTTAAATACCAGTGGCTTAACTTTACAACAATAAAAGTGGCGACCTGGAGATTGCTTTTTGTAACTAGGGATGGGCCAATGTTTAAAAAAATTTGAAATTTAAAACAAATTTTGATACATTCGTTCGTTCAAATCGAATTTCGAATATTTATATAACATTCTAACATTCTATTTTCGAATTTTCTTTTTCAAATTTTTCAATAAAATTCGAAAATATTCGTTCGAATAATAGTATTTTTAGCTATGCATTCATTCAATTTCGAAATGTAATATTCGAATTTGAATGTGACATTAGAATTCGAATGTGACATTCAAATTTGAAATAGTATTTCTAGTCTAATACTTTTAAATGTGATATTCGATTCGAATGTGATATTTGATTCGAATGTGACATTCAAATTCGAAATAGTATTTCTAGTCTAATACTGTGTTTTAACAATGCAATATTCGAATGTGACATTCGATTCGAATGTGATATTCGATTCAAATTTGACATTCGAAATTGTGTTTCTAGTCTACAATTGTGTTTTATAAATGTAATATTTGAATTTGAATGTGACATTCGAATGTGACATTCAAATTCGAATGTGACATTCGAATTCGAATGTGACATTCAAAAACTGTAAACATTCAAAAATCAAATTTTTAAGAATATTCGTTCTTATCAACAATCTATTATGTAAATCGAATTTCTACGATAACATTCGTTCTAACATTCAAATTCAGATATAAATACATTCGCCCATCCCTATTTTTAACGCCCACGATGGGCGGAGCTATGTGTGGTGCTAATTTGGGTTGCGCACCCTTCCTCAACACTTCCTGTTATCGGAAGGAACGGAAGGAAAAGACAGCTTGAAGTTATAAACAGAGTCCTCAGTGTGTACACATACGTTAGGACCGGACAGCGCTACAGCTGAGTTCCGAACTTTTACTGAGGGGAATGTAACCGGTGTCAGAAGGGCAGGTAGGCACCTCAGCAAAGTTAAAGGGACATAATACTCATATGCTAAACCACTTGAAACTGATGCAGTATAACTGTAAAAGGCTGACAGGAAAATATCACCTGAGCATCTCTATGTAAAAAAGGAAGATATTTTACCTCACAATTTCCTCAGCTCAGCAGAGTAAGTTCTGTGTAAAAAGTTATACTCAGCTGCTCCCAGCTGCAGGTAAAAAAATAAAAATAAATGAAGAAATTAACAGCAGCCAATCAGCATCAGCAGTGCTGAGGTCATGAACTCTTTTACTGTGATCTCATGAGATTTGACTTAAAGGGCCACTAAACCCAAAATCTTTTTCATGATTCAGATAGAACATACAAATTTAAATAACATTACAATTTACTTTTATGATTTATTTTGCTTCATTTTTTAGATATCCTTATTTGAAGAAAAAGCAATGCACGTGAGATAGCCAATCACATGAGGCTTCTATGTGCAGCAACCAATCAGCAGCTACTGAGCATATCTAGATATGCTTTTCAGCAATGAATATCAAGAGAATAAAACAAATTAGATAATAGAAGTAACTTAGAAAGTAAATCTTTCTTTCTAAATCATGAAAGAAAAAATGTGGGTATCATGGCCCTTTAACTCTCATGAGATTTCATTGTAAACTTCCCTAAACTGAATAGGGAGATAACATGAGAGTTGTCAAAGTATATGTGAAGATTAAAATATATATATTATATATTTGGCTAACAGTACCAAATGATTCATTCATTCATAGAACATTAAATGCATTGACTTGAAACCCATATTCAAGAACTGCTCATTGGAATGGCTGATCAAAGAGAGTACAAAGTTATACTCTATTAAGCAGTCCGGTGAACAGTGGGATAAAAGGGAGAGAAAGCCCAATCCTAAAGTAGTGGCCGAAACTAGGGTGTCACCTAGCCCACTCAATTTGGAGTCTAAAAAGAAAACCTATGCGGAGGTAGCCCATGGAAACTGGCCATCCCCACAAAGGTTTAACTCTACCCCTCCCCCATCAAGGGCTGAGGCACAGAGAGGCAATACCCAAAATGGGGGACATACCCATGTATATAATTACTCCCAAAAAGAAGAATACCCACAAGATAATAAATATACCCTCAAAGGTAGATACAATAAGTGGCGAAAATACTCTCAGGGTAACCAGACACCCCAAGTAAATAATGCTCCCCAAAATACTAATGCTGAAAAAGTTGAACCCCAGGGGCAAAGATGCCAGGATAAAAACAGCGGCCCTGATTCTGAGGGGACCCAAGGGCCCAGGAATCACTAGTATGGGGCATCAAGAGATAGGCCCAGGGGTAGAGGTAACTTGTACGATCAAGTAGATCAGCTTAGTACCCAGCTAATTCGGTTGAGTGAACAAGTCACTAATATGAGTCAAATATTTACGGCTCAACAACCTAACAATCCTTTTTTAGGGATACAGCCAGTGGCCAGCGGTGGGCCACAGGCACAGTCATAAATACTGCAGTATCACCTGAAAGGGAGGGGAGAGATATGCTAAATGTAATGCTAAATGTCAATAATGGTACTAATCATAGTCTCTCCCCACAGACCGGAAACAGATGAATTAGCTGTGATTACGAGCAACCTCGGCCAGAAAGCATTAACAAATCTCTTCCTTTGCAGCGTTCTCTTAACCTTGTTTCCACAGATGCAGTACACAAGAACCCAGTTGACCCTGTTACAGAGGGAACCGGTAAGAGTGAAGTCTCTTCTGCATCAGGTAACACGGCGGATTCAGGTAACACGTGGCGAAGCCCACAGATGTATGGTGATGCCAATTTTATGTGTGAAATGGTAGAAACTGCAGGAAGATATTATGTATTAGCTGAGCTGCAGGATTCAGTATACAACCCTATCATGAAATTAATTGATACTGGGTCTCAGGCAACTATTTTCTCCCACAGGTACTACTCACAGCTAAACGAGCTAACACCCCACAAACCTAAAATGAAATAATTTGATGGTTCTCTAATAGGAGTTGGGGTGACTCTCTAAAAGTCTACGGTATGGCCTGGTTAAGATTTAAACTGGGGAACAGGGTCATAAGACACCCTCTCATTATAGTGGATCTGCCAACTAATCGTTTAATTATTGGTAGTGATCTCCTGAAGCGATTAAGCACCATAATTGATTGCATAAATAATGTAATTTGGTCACAAGTTAAAAGGCCTATTAATTATGAGAAATCTGGTATATCTCGCCCCCAACATTACTGTCATGTGGTGGAAGAGAAACCAAATGCTGTGGAGATTCATTTCAGGTTAAATATCTCTCTACTTAAGCGCCAACTACACCTATGTGCCCGGATAAAGGTGAAACCTAGCTTCCACCAAAGGAAATATAGCTACAAGTCTAAGGGATTCCCAGGCGCCAATAAACAAAGGCTAGGTGTGACGAGAGTACATGTAAAAGTTGATTTTAATAAACAATAATAAAATTGATTCAATATTAAAAATGTTAAAAATGTTAAACAGGTTGTAACTTCTAATTCATGGATCCATGAAAATACAGTATATAAAAACAATACAAATGAGTACAACGATATGCTTGACTGGCCTGAGTGGGTTCAAAGGCTTGTGTAGATAAAAACCATAGGTGCTGTATAGAGCTGTGTATACACCAGATACAACAATGATAAAGAAAATAAAAAAAGGCAATAACAGCGTGTGTCCGGATAAAGTGTCCTCAAAGTCCTGATACTAGTGTTAATGAAAAAAAGTCCCGTGAATAAAGTCAATCCCAATTTGGTGTAGTATAACAAATCCAAAAAAATTGTATCCCAAAAACAATGTATATCTAACGTATCCAAAAAGAAAAATGAAAAAAAAATTCAAAATTGAAACAAAGTGTGAAAAAGGGGGAAAATATGAAAAAATAATAATAAAATGTGAAAAAATGTGCTTAATAACAAGTACTAGAAAAAGTGCTTAGTACTAAAAACAAATATTGGTGAAGTCTTCCAATCCTAATCAAAAGAGGTGTAGAAACTTTCTTATCCCTGATTCTTCTTTATGAAGGTGTAGTGCACAAGACAAAAAACACTCATAAAAAACAGGAGAATGCAAAAAATACCTGTGAAGAAAAAAATAAAGACAATGTGTGGCAAATTCATAATTAATAACTCCAATAGAAAATAGGCTTACCAGTCTACGCATTTCGGCCCCTAGTATGTGTTATCGGCCTTTTATAGCCCTCTTGTCTGATTGACCGGAAGTTAGGTTTTCCGGTACTTCCGGTTTCGCCACTAAATGTAAATCTATTTTATTTTGTTGTTTTGTTGTTATTGTGTCTTTTCTAAACACTACTGTGTAATAATATTGTATCCGTTATGAAATTCTTAAAGGTATTGTGTCTCAGATCTAAATTCATGACCAAGCTTAGCCTCCGTTATAAGTGACGTCACTTCCGGTTGGGGTGGTTGCCGATAATTGCGGCTATTTCTCAGATTTCTCGATCCGATGTCTACCATCAACTATATTTCTTGTATACTTATGGAAATAGTAGTCATTTATGTCATTATTGAAATCCACCATCCGATTTTGTATTTATTATTAATATGCCGATTTTTGGGCTATCCCATTGGTTGTGACGTCACCTGTTAGCCACAGAATGATTGGATGTCATAGCGAATGTTTATTCTGCAATTTCTGTATATATTTAATGATACTATTTTTGACACTTAAGTTTCTTATATTGATTTATGTTAGGTATGCAAATAGTATAGTTTGATTGTCATGAGGGATCTAATTTAAAAAACCGCTCAGACACTGTTAACAACATACCGATATCTGAGCTAGCTGATTGGCTTAAAATTATCTTCTAACTACCAATAGATGTATAATATATGATCCCTACTTATATTATCTTGTCATATCAGAGAAATAAGTTATTTCACTTAATAGTGTTCAAGACTTATTAATCTCAGTTATAGAAAATCGTTTCTTTTTTGGCGTGGTATTGCATTAGTCGTTGCTCTACTTATCTGAGCTAGCGATATCTACTTTTTGGGCGTAATATTGCATTGGACGTTGCTCTACTTATCTGAGCTAGCGATATCTGCTTATCTGAGCTACTTATCTGAGCTACCGATATCTGAGCTAGCTGATTGGCTTAAAATTATCTTCTAGCTACCAATAGATAGATGTTTTTTTTTTAAAAAGTGTATAATATATGATCCCTACTTATATTGTCATATCAGAGAAATAGGTTATTTCACTTAATAATGTTCAAGACTGAGTTATAGAAAGTCGTAGTATTGCAGAGTGTGATAATGTTTTTAATGTACATTTTTCTCAAGACTAGAGAAAGGAGTTAGTAAAGAGATCTTATATTTAAATATAAAATATAATAATAGCAGGAGATGTTAAATGAGAGGTACTTAGTTCGTAATGTTGCGATCTAAACTTCATAAATATTTCGTTAGTCTCTATAATGAACGACTGTCTTACTGTCAGGGGAAATATTATTCCATAATTTCTTAATAATGGATCCCTATTGGAATCTGTATTTCCTATAGAAGGATCCTTATTATAGTCTTATATAAAACTGGGTTTAGGAAAGGTTTCAAACCTGTTGATTTAACTGTATTCTATCTCTTACTGGTTGTTTCTGGATGTATATAAATGGCCATATAAAAGAGTTCCTTAAATGTTGACACTTTTTCCTTTAAATACATATGACAGACCCAAGGGTAATTTTGTCAAAATCTAAAGATAAAAAGAAAAAGAAAAAAATGATTGAGAAATAAAAATGCTGCTATCCAAAATTTCTTATCCTATTACATCTAAATAACTATCCCAAGTATTTGTGGGTAAGGAATAAGTTTAATAACTGTAAATTCTATCTCTAGAGGAAACAGTTTATATATATTATATCTTTAGTGGAGAAGCAGTTTGTATAAAGATGAGATTTACGATCTCTGGGGCTTAAACAATTTGTGAAAGTTGAAGATAGAAAATAGAAATGGAGGGGGGCATTGATCTAGAGGTTTAAAATTGGAGTTTTCAATCTTAAATTGGACATACCCATATAGTCATGGAGTCCTAACAATGAGGTAATTAAACTGAATCTAATTATACGAGACCACCTAATGGTACCTCTATTTTTTAGGAATAATACCTGGTCTAATAGTATTTGCTTATATAAGTATAAGGGGAATGTACCTATATATCTATTTTCAGGAGGCCACCGGATGGTGCCTCTATTTAAGGAATGATAACTAGTTTAATATAGATTTCTTATGTGAGTGTTACTTACATAAGTATGAAGTGGGTGTTAAGTGCATATATATACACCACTGCACATATATATATATATATATATAGTATATGTACAATCCACACGGATTTATATGCATGCGTATACATGTTCTAGGGGAGAGAGGCACGATCTTGATATTGTCAATTCTTCATAAAATGATAAAAATTCAATAGGAGTGGTCTTTAAATTGTTCTTTGTCTTTGGAGAGGGTGACTGTAATGTTTAGTGATGATCTATAATGATTAAGAGTCAAGTACCAGAAGTTTGCCTTAATGCTTGATGGTGGCCCATAACGGTTAAAAGTCAGATATAATGAGGTAATGTAGTGTAGGTCTAGCGGAAATATCCAACCGTATAGTCGTTGCTTGTTAAGAATTAGCCTCATCTGGCTTATGCTTTTGACTCATTTGTGAGAGTGTCAAATGATGTTGAACAAATGTGAGAGGTCTTCTTTGTTATTTAGACCTTTTGGGTACAGACAGTCTAAATTGAAGATCCATTTGGATTCGGCAATACGTAATTTCTTATTGTAATTGCCACCTCTCCAACATTTTGTTACTTTTTGTATTCCCATGAATGATGTCTTTCGTATTTCCTTGATGTTTAGTAGAGAAATGACTATATAAGGCTGTATCCATATTTAATTTCTCAATAAGGAGTAGGTGTTCACGGATTCTATCCTTCAGGGTCCTCGAAGTTTGGCCTACATATTGAAGCCCACAAGAGCATTGTAGCATGTAGATGACCCCATTGTCCTGGCATCTGATCAGATCTTGGACATTATATTTTTCTCTTGTATGATAACAATGGAAAGTTGCAGACTTGGTACCATGCTTAGAGGCCTTACATGATATACAGGGGAAGAAACCTTTTATGTTGTTTCCATATACATCTTTAACTCCTGGTTTCTTCTTCTTTTGTAGACTAGGAGCTAGCCTACTCTTTAAGTTCTTGGTCTTCCTATAGATGAATTGTGGGTTAGATGGTAGTTTCTCACCTATAATATCATCGTCCTTCAATAATGACCAGTGTTTACGAAATATATTTTCGATAATCTTTTTGTTACCACTATATTCTGTTATCATACTGATGTTAATAGTGTCATCTTCCATTAGTTTCTCTTTCTTATTATATTTCATCAATTCTTTTCTCTCGACTTGACTGATTTCCTGTATTTTTTGTTCCAGTTTGTCCTCCTCGTACCCTCTATCCAAGAACTTGTTCTTAATCAGTTCTGCTTGTTGTTCCCATTTTTCGTTAGTCGAGCAGTTTTTCTTTATTCGTAAGAGCTGCCCAGTCAGGATGTTGTCTTTCCAAGATTTATGGTGGCAGCTCGTTCTATGAATAAAGTTATTGCTGTCCACTTTTTTTTAAAAAGTGGACGTCTCTATTTTGCCTTGTTCTATTTCGATTTTGAGATCCAAGAAGACCAATTCAGTCCTGCTCCAAGTATAGGTAAATTTTAGGTTGGTGGTACTCCTATTCATCACTTCGATGGTGTAATCAAGATCTTCCTGTGTCCCCTTCCATATGATGATGATGTCATCTATGTACCGACGATAGAGGACCAGGTCCGCACTAGCTGGGCACGAATCCCAGAAGATGTCTTCCCATTTACCCATATATAGGTTGGAGTTATTAATTAAGAATTTGCCACACATTGTCTTTATTTTTTTCTTCACAGGTATTTTTTGCATTCTCCTGTTTTTTTATGAGTGTTTTTTGTCTTGTGCACTACACCTTCATAAATAAGAATCAGGGATAAGAAAGTTTCTACACCTCTTTTGATTAGGATTGGAAGACTTCACCAATATTTGTTTTTAGTACTAAGCACTTTTTCTAGTACTTGTTATTAAGCACATTTTTTCACATTTTATTATTATTTTTTCATATTTTCCCCCTTTTTCACACTTTGTTTCAATTTTGAAATTTTTTTTCATTTTTCTTTTTGGATACGTTGGATATACATTGTTTTTGGGATACAATTTTTTTGGATTTGTTATACTACACCAAATTGGGATTGACTTTATTCACAGGACTTTTTTTCATTAACACTAGTATCAGGACTTTGAGGACACTTTATCCGGACACACGCTGTTATTGCCTTTTTTTATTTTCTTTATCATTGTTGTATCTGGTGTATACACAGCTCTATACAGCACCTATGGTTTTTATCTACACAAGCCTTTGAACCCACTCAGGCCAGTCAAGCATATCTTTGTACTCATTTGTATTTTTTTTATATACTGTATTTTCATGGATCCATGAATTAGAAGTTACAACCTGTTTAACATTTTTAACATTTTTAATATTGAATCAATTTTATTATTGTTTATTAAAATCAACTTTTACATGTACTCTCGTCACACCTAGCCTTTGTTTATTGGCGCCTGGGAATCCCTTTGACTTGTAGAGATTCATTTCAGGAATGTACCTGAAATCACTATTTTACAAGTAGATGATCAGACTCCTTTAAGTGATTCTGATGGTAATACTTTTAAAATTTCGCCTGGAAAGATAGCGAATATTTTCTTAGACGGCGATGTATTAACCATATCTCTCCACAAGGGGGATCATAAAATCCCTAAGGTTGGAGGCCACACTCAATACCTCACAGGAATTGAGAGAGTTAAAGAGGATCTATTTATCCCTATACAAGTGCATGACCTTGGTAAAACCAAGTATGCTAAATTGAACTTAAAACAGGAAGCTAGCTATATAAGCGAAGGCTTATTAGCGCAGATAGCTGAATCTAAAGGATTAAATATCTTTCTCCCCAAGACCACTGTGTCCACAGCCTGGATGACAGGTTTGAAAGCTATAACATCAGAGCTAAGTGCTTATTATCTGTCTCTATAGGTAATAAATCAGTGAAGCACCTGTTTTTAGATTTAAATACTCCCCATAATCAAATATACATTGGCAATGATATCTTACATAGATATGCCATACAAATAGATTTGATTAACTCTTGCCTCTGGAGCAGGATAAAGGGGGACCCTGAAGTATTTCAGGATGAAAATGCAGCCCTGAAATCAAACCAGCAATTGCCATATGCTGTGAATATGCAGGTGTCTAGCGATGTTATAATTCCTGCTGGGGCTGATAAATTTCTTTTACCCTTACAGGTAAAGAGAGGTCAGAAATTAAAAACTTCTGAAACACTCATTTGTCTCTCCCATAGAATACAAAATCTGGGTATAACAATGGCCTATACTCCTATGATATTGTACATAACATGACCCCACAGGATGTTATTACACTTTTGGATTCCAGAATAATATAATTGGGCTAATACCTGAAGGGTACTTAACTGAAGAACAATTAATAGATCTTTTTTGCATCTATGCCAGAGGGTCTATTTACTATTCAGTCTATTTATCCATTCAGCTCAGAGGAAGGCATCTGTAAAATTGAAGAAGCCTCTCTAGTATTTGATCAGCCGATCAAACAGCAAGAATACCCCAATACCCAGAGTCATGGGGGCAATGTAAATTATAATCAAGGGGACCTCATCTCTAGATTGGAAGAAGCCTATGAAATAGGACAGAAGAAGAAAGTGGAGGCTGTTTCCTTAAAATAATTCCTTTATTTATTTCGTTAAAAACCGGCAAATACAGCAAGGATAGGATATGGTGTAGAAGGCGCAGCACAGTCTGGCTTACGCGTTTCGGATGAAATCCGTAGTCATAGCCTACTGTGCTGTGCTCCACACCTGTTTAAAACTAGTTAAAACAAATGTGATTGGCGCACACATAAAAACAACGCCTTCAAGTTTTAACCAATACCAACAGTGTATAAAATTAACCCACTGGTGTCAGGACCGCACATTCTCGGGTGCCTGAAGGTTTAAATTCAAGATATGATGTAATGAACCTGTGGAAATGAATATTATGGTATCTTGCAATACATTTACAAACAGATCTCCTTGTTTATTATAATGCAAGACTCATCGGGTGGTCATGTGTGCTTAACCTGTATTACATCACATTAGATTACTATAGGGGGAGGCACCATTTGTCAGCTTGTCGTTTCCTACCAGATGTCAGTATGATGTCAATTTGCTAAGATACTTTTATTTTACATAGTATCTGATAGGTTACTCCTCATTTAGAACTATTTGCTTATTGCATGTTTATTAATTTGTTAAATACATTCATTTAATTTTTGACATATGATATCCATCTATTGTGGTAATCTTTACTATGGGTTCTATTTGAATTCTGTTGCCCATTAGTGCATTAGATAGGATAGGAATAATGATTTGATTCTTACATATTGAGGATTCACTAATTGAGTCCCCTATGCGCATTATTTGGGCAACAGAGTTTCTAACAACATTAATATTATTTACTAACCCTTAGTATCGGATATTTTGTTTACAATGTATACTACAATGTTGGTTTTTCACACAAACATTGCAGTGTGTATATTACGTCTGTATGAGCTAAGGCAATGTATTAGAATGTGCGGTCCTGACACCAGTGGGTTAATTTTATACACTGTTGGTATTGGTTAAAACTTGAAGGCGTTGTTTTTATGTGTGCGCCAATCACATTTGTTTTAACTAGTTTTAAACAGGTGTGGAGCACAGCACAGTAGGCTATGACTACGGATTTCATCCGAAACGCGTAAGCCAGACTGTGCTGCGCCTTCTACACCATATCCTATCCTTGCTGTGTTTGCCGGTTTTTAACGAAATAAATAAAGGAATTATTTTAAGGAAACAGCCTCCACTTTCTTCTTCTGCAGCTATTATTGTCCGGAGTTTGGCTGTTTCCTGCTGTGCATTACGAGCTTATATACTTCAAAAAGGAGTGCATTGTGTGCTGTTTTACATTTGGCAGTTTCCTATTGCAAGCAGGAACTGTTTTTCGCTACGTCACTGGCGGAGGGATATTGCTTTCTATCGGAGGAACAAGTGTCTGGAATAAGTTGAGGAGGAGCAAGGGATCTCTGCCTCGTTCCAGAGTGTGTTCCATTGGCCGGGATTGGGCCGTGCCCCCTTAGAGGCGTCCGGATAGAACCTACAGCCGCGAATGGCGATACCCGCCTTCTCCATAGGATTGGGTGAGTGAGATCTCCATTGTCCACGCTGGAGTGAGTGAATGAGTGATACACCAAGGAACTTGGTAGTTTCTATTTAGCACCTTGCACTTTATTTGATACCTTTATGTTGTTAATACATTAAGACTGCCTATCATATTCTGGGTTTCCTTTTCTTACATTTATGAAATAGGACAGCCTGAAATCTTTCCAGGATTTCAGCAAATAGTCGAAGAGCAAATATCTTTAGCTAATGGCTGTTCCAGTGATGATGAACGCCAACAGCTGCGAGAACTCCTGATGGAGTACAAGGATATTTTTGCTAGGGACTCTTATGACTGTGGGACTACAGACTTGCACATTGCAAGAATACAAACAGATCCCGATGCGCCACCTGTCTTTACAGACTTCCTTTAGCATCATATGATTCTCTCGCAGAAATCATAAGGAACTTGGAAGAAAGGGGTATTATCAGACAGGTGCACAGCTCTTATAACAATCCTATTCTAGGTGTTGTTAAGCCCAATGGACAATGGCGTTTGTGTGCTGACTTTTGACAGCTAAACAAACAAGTGTACATGTCTGGCTGGTCTGTGTCATATATTGACCAGTGCCAAGCACAAATGCAGGGATCCAAAATATTCACTGCCATTGATTGTGCACAGGGATATTGGACCATAAAGGTACATGAGGAGGACCAGTATAAGCTGGCATTCTCCTTCCAAAAGGTCTAGTATGCTTTCCAGAGACTTCCATTTGGATACATAAATTCTGGACATGAATTTGCTGTATTCATGCATAAGGCTATGCCTGATGCACTGGAAAGGGGGACCTTATCTTATGTTGATGATGTTTTAATCGAAAGCACAGACTTTGAAAAACACATCACAGAGCTTAAACATGTCCTCAGCCAACTTAAAAGGGCAGGTGTCAAATTATCCCTACAAAAAGCTCAATGGTGCCGCACTCGTGTAAGCTTCTTGGGACATGAAGTTACTTCTGAAGGGCTAAATCCTCAGAAGAAAAAGGTGGAAGCTATAGTAAATTCTAAAAACCCAACTAACTTAAAGGAATTAAGATCATTCCTGGGTATGACGAATTATTCTCGCAAATTCATTGATAATTATGCAGAATTAGCTAAACCACTACTACTTCTGCTAAAGAAGGATGTGAAATGGCACTGGAGTGAGACTCAAGAGACAGCCATTAGAGAGCTGAAAAGAAAAGTCACTCAAGCACCTTGCTTAGCGTACCTTGAAGGTGGTAAACCTTTCTTTTTAGAGACAGGTTACACAGATATAAGCATGAGTGCTGTTTTATACCAAAAGCATGAAAATTTAAGCAAAGCCATTGCTTATGCGAGCAAAACTCTATCCCCAGTAGAAATAAAATTTAGCAATTGTGAAAAAGCCCTCTTATCTACTGTATGGGCTCTACAAAATTTCCGCAGCTATATACAGGGTGAGAAAATTATTGTAGAAACGGCCCACCAGCCTTTGCTATACTTGCAAAGTGAGAGAATAAGAGATGGGAATTTGTCTAATAGCCGCATATCAGCGCGGACTCTTTCCTTACAAGGCTGGCCTTTAGAAATTCGCTACAAACAGAATAAAAAGAATCCCGTTACATAGGGGCTTGCTGAGCTCCACAACTGTACTGCTAAGGATCCTTGGGAAGAATTATCAGAAGATGATTTTCTGGAGGAACAATTGCTTCCCCCATATAAAATGTACAATGAGGACCATTGTCAAACATTACCTTGGGTTTATGTTGATGGTTATTAGACTTGTTGCAAGAGAGGGCGCCAGAGGCCAAAAGTATCAAACACTAATATATAAAAAAATAGAACAGAAATTTATTAAAAATATAAGTTAAAATACATACTATAAGGGACATCTCCCTATAACAGTTATAGCACAATATATAAAACTATAAATGGTATATCGTATCTAAAAATAGCATACCCAGAGAGATGGCATATACATAACAAATAGTGATGACGTTATATAAAAGTCAGCAATAATGTCTGTTTTAGGGAGGTATTATACCAATGAGTATGGCTTGCTGATATATGTCTGGTATGTGACAATTACCAAAATAAAGCTGCGTTCTAAGGTTAATCCTAGGAGGGTGGATGTACACAATCCCAATATTGAGTTCACATACAAGATGTTAAATGTAGTTTACGTGAGGGTTGTAAATCATACCCTTTCCGTGATAATGGTTGTTCTTACCATGCCACTATTGATAATGAGCGCAGATTAGTCGCTGGCATTGGTATAACTTGGGCAAATGGATTCCCAAATATATCTATAGGTTTCAACATTGGACCAAAATCCAGTCAAGTTCCAGAACTCACTGCTGTTCTAAAAACCATTGAAATGGCTATTGAACATTGTCTTCATGAATTTGTGATCATAACTGACTCAAATTATGTGCGTGACAGTTTTGTTGGATACCTGCCAACTTGGAAAAGGAATGGAATGCAGAAAGTAATAACAAACCAGTCAAGCATGGCAAGTTGTTCTGCGAGATTGATAATCTGGTGGTATCCAATGATTTAACCATACACTGGAAAAAGAACAAGGGTCACTCCAGGGTTCAAGGTCCAGATAAGGAAGGCAATGATCTTGCGGATTCATTGGCCAAACAAGGAGCCATAACTGGAGAACTTAATAATGACCACTTAATGGGTGCAATTCAGGTAGAAGCCATTACCAGAAACCAAGCTAAACAACAGAGTGAGCCTAACCTGGTGCAATGGAGTCAGGATTCTCCTAGCGAGGACCTGATCACTAGTCAAAAAGAAGACCCCATTGTAGGCATCTTCTATAAACACATAGAAGATCCTGAAAGCAACCCCATCTCAAACAATGATTGTATTGGCAAAGAAGATCTTAGAATCTTAATAAAATCCAGATCACAATTTAAGTTACAGGATGGTTTGTTAATTAGAGCCTACAAAACTGGCATTCAGCAATTGGTAGTATCCACCAAGTTCAGTGGTCTAATGCTTCAACATGCCCATGATGCTCCCACATCTGGTCATTGTGGTGCCAAACTCACGTATGAAATATTGCGTGATTATGCATTCTGTCCACACATGTTGAAAGATGTTCAAACCTACTGTCAAGGTTGTCTAATCTGTCCACAGTTCCAACCCACTGCACCAACGCATAGAGCGCCATTGCAGAAAAGGGGGATGGTAATGCCATGGTCAGATATACAAATTGATTTTATTGGTCCAGTAACTAGGTCATCAAGAGGTAACAAATACATGTTAACAGTGACATGTCTGTTCACTAAATGGGTAGAGTGTATCAGTGCACCTAACAATAGTGCTGAAACATGCGCAGCATTGCTCATCAACCACGTGTTTTCCAGATTTGGTTTGCCCCAAAGAATTGAATCAGATCGGGGAATCCACTTCACTGGCGAAGTGATTACCAAAATGTGGAAAATACTAGGGGTAAAAAGAAAGCTCTATATTGCTTATAGAGCTGCCTCAAGTGGTGGAGTAGAGCATTACAACCAGTCCATTATTAAAATCCTCAAAAAGTTTGTGAAACGGGTAAACACTGGGATGTAAAACTACCTCTAGTCAATGGCATTAAGAGCAACTCCAAGTAGTGCTACCAAGATGTCACCTTTTGAACTGATGACTGGTAGAATAATGGTTCTACCTCAGCATCTACTGTACCGTACATCACAGCAGAACTTGATAAACGCTGCCAATACACATCAATATGTGGAGAATCTAAGAAAGCACCTGCAATATGCCTTTGCATTTGCACAAAGGATCTTAGAGAAAGCCGCAACTACCACTAAAACCTATTATAATCTCAAAATGTCCAAAAAGGAATATGAAATAAATGATAAAGTTTATCTTTATAACTTTGGAAGAGATCAGGTTAAGGAGAATAAATTTCTCCCATCATGGAAAGTGGCCTATAAATTATGGATCCCCAAAAATAATAGTTTCATAGATAAATGGGTCCATATCAATCAGCTGTGAGCATGCCATCCTAGGTCCCAACTACAAGTCATAGAGGGAGAATGAAGTGTCATATCCCCAAATGCACTTAAGACATACTGTAGTTTAAAGATGGCTAGCTGAAAAGCATGAAGGCTCAAAAATTACGGAATCTCTTCATAGAAGACTGTCTATGATGTGTACGGTCAACATCCTCACCAAATACCATTGACGTTAAGCCAGTTTAAATACATGTGTCCAACATCTATTTAAAATTAGAAGGGGGATTTATATCAAAGTATATGTGAAGATTAATATATATATATATATATATTATTATATATTTGGCTATCAGTACCAAATGATTAATTCATTCATAGAACATTAAATGCATTGACTTGAAACCCATATTCAATCCTCCCCCATTCAGTATGTAAAGTTAAAATGCATCCAAGTGAGGACAATAAAACATTTGGTTTACTTAACTTAAACAACTTCAAAAGACCATATGGTCACTACCTGGAAATGTGTGATAAAATTTCCTACTCCTTACAAAGTAGCCTAGAAGTCTGGCATAAGTGACATATTTTGTGGGAAAGTAACCATTTATATTTCAATGCAAATTAGTCCCTGCTGTGTAATTGAAGCAATGAAAATTTTACCAGCTAAAAAAACACATGTTCTAAATTATACTCTTAAACCCATTGTTAAAATGCAGCATAGAAATGGATACATATATATATATATATATATATATACATGTACATATGTATTTAGACAAAATATTTAATATATATATACCTTAGACTGTATTACATGTCTATAATGAAATTCAGATTGAAATAAATTAAATGAATAACTGCATTAGTAGATATAAAATGTTTATGTTATTCCAAAATTAATAAAATGTCTCTGTATTCCAGGAAAACAAGAGGTCCTTAATCATAAAAACAGACATATAGATATTTAATATTTTAACATAAAAATTAATAACCCTATTATTTTTATTTCAGATCTGCATAGAAGATGATTCATGCATTCAGGATTTATTAGAAATATGAAACATATTATATTCATGTTGGGATGCAGTGCAGTACTGAATATGAAATATGCTGTGTTTGTATATAAATGTGGGGAAATGACCTGGCGACATTTTAAATAGATTTTAAGATAATTAGTTAGCAGTATAAATTACTTTGATATAATATAATGTTAGAAACATAATGTGTTTGGTATTAGAATAATCAGAAGAAATAATGTGACATAGTCCAGTACATGTGAAAATGTAACTTATTAAAGGGACACTGAACCCAAATTTTTTCTTTCGGGATTCAGATAGAGCATGCAATTTTTTTTTTTTAAATATTTATTTATTTTCCACTGTGCAATGAACAAGAAGCCAACATAACATAACATAAAGTTTCCAGTTAAATATGTTTACAACATATATCCACCAGCACTTTTCCTTATTAATATAATCAATAACAAACTTATCATAATTACACTGATATCCAGTCATCTTATCAGTCTTAATGTAAACTTATTTTCTTGTATACAGTTACTGCACAGCAGGATTTTGTAAACCATTAATTATCATTCACTCAGTGGTCCTGTGACCATGGACCCTCACAAAACAGAAAAACAAGACAAAACAAAACAAAACAAAACAAAAAAAAATTATAAATAAAAGAAGGGAAGAAAATGACCCTCTCTCCCATTCTCCCCGACGTCCCTGCTACCAAACACATAGAAGCACCAACTCTGAATTCTGAAATGGAAAAATCATATAATCAATCTCATTTTCAGGGAGTGTTTTAATATATACAGCCCATTTAGTGAAAAAAATGTTTATATCTTCTGTGTTGTCTATATCAGTATCAAGTACACATTGTTTTTTCAAACAGTTCTGAATTTCAGAGACACTTGGTGTGGAACGCATTTTCCATTTTTTACATATGAGATATCTAGTTGCTAAAATAGACATGGATACAATGTTCTCATTTGGGTAATGCTTCTTTAAATTATCAAAACAAAAAATAATCTGAAAGAGGGATAAGGTCACTGGGGAAATTTTAAAAACATTATTTAGCCAATGTTCAAGCTTACCCCATACTTTACGAATTTTTGGACAAAATCAGAACATATGCTTAAGGTCAGCTGCAGGAAGTGAGCATTTAGGACATCTGTCGAAGTCCGAGTTGTGCAACCTGTGGCCCTTCTCCGGGGTAAAGTATGCTCCATGCAGCAGTTTAATGTGTGCCTCCCGCCATGTGGCAGATAGGGTTGTCTTTGCTACTCTGATTATGGAATATTGTAAGATTTTTGGTTCCACTATGGTCTGGCCTAAGATTGAGGACCATGATAAGGCAAGGTTAGCTAGAGTTGAAGTACCCCTGTCAGTGACAAGTAAGCGGTAACAAAAAGAAATGGACATCCTATTCACTTTAATAAGTGTAAGCCAATTTTCTAATTTACCCAGTGTCCAGGACCATCCTACTTCTCTGATAATTCCGGAAATATAATGCCTTATCTGAAGGAAAGCAAAGAAGTCTTTGTTAGGTAAGTTAAATTACATTTTGAGTTTTTCAAATGTATTAATCAATTTGCTGTCAGCATCTATCATTAAAGATAACTTATTTAAGCCATTCCTATGCCATCTGAAAAAGACCTCAGATTGTAGCCCAGGCTGGAATCCTGGATTACCTATTAAAGGTAAATGGATCGAAATTCTGGGATTGATTGAAAGAAGATTTGATATTTTCCACCAAGCTTTGATAGGGTTGGCTATCGTTTTGAATCTCTGGTGGAATCTCTTTAAATGGGAAATGTAAAAGAGCGCAAGGGAGATATGGATCACACATATTTGTTTCGAGAGAATTATTTAAAACATAATCTTTAGAGAGAATCCACCCTGATGCTATCCGAGCCAGAAAACTAAGATTATAAGCGCGAATATCAGGCAATGCCAAGCCTCCCATTTCGCGCGGAAGAGAAAGTTTAGTGCGAGAGATCCGTGCTTTTTTCCCCTGCCAAAGAAATTGGCCAATTAGATTGTTTAAAAGCCGGACATCTTTTTCAAAAAGAAATAGCGGTACGTTCTGGAGTACGTATAACAGTTTTGGGAGGAGAATCATTTTCCATATTGCAATTCGACCCGAGATTGATAATGGGAGATTTTGCCATTGCCTGAGTTTTTCCCTGACTTGACTTATAATTGGAGGTATATTATATTTATAAAGATCGCCAGATTTTGCTGGAATAATTATCCCTAGGTATTTAAAGGACTCTGTTACTAATTTGAAAGGATTCGGGACACAGGAGTCGTTCTTCTTGTGAATCCATAATATTTCTGATTTAGATGCATTTATCTTATAACCCGAAAAGGTACCAAAATGATCAATTATCTTCAAAAGTCTATGGATATTGGTTTTAGTGTTAGATATATACAACAAAACATCATCCGCATATAAGCCAATTTTAATCTCATGTTGCTTAATCTTTATGTCTTCCATATTTTGTCTTAATGTGATTGCCAGTGGTTCAATAGCAATGTCGAAGAGGAGTGGAGAGAGGGGGCATCCTTGACGTGTCCCTCTTTTTAACAAAATTGGGGGGGAAACAGATCCGTTGACTAATAAACTTGTAACTGAATGGTCATATAAGTTCTCTATAAATTCTGGGAATTTACCATTGATTCCAAACTTAAGCAAAGAGGTGTTAAGATGTTTGAAGGTGACAGAGTCAAACGCTTTCTCTGCATCAATGGTAAGAATAGCCATATCAGATAAATTATCATGCACCTTATTAGATTGTAGTATTTTTTCGAAATAATCCAAAACAACTAGAACCTCCCGGATTTTAGCCGACAAATTCCGTTTATGTAGGAAACCTGCTTGGTCCGGGTGGATTATTTTGGGAAGAATAAACTGTAATCTAGAGGCTAAGATAGAAGTTAAAATCTTGTAGTCTGAATTAAGTAAGGCTATAGGCCTATAAGAATCCATTCAATGGATCTTTCCCTCCCTTAAGTATAAGACTAGTATAGGAAGAGGAAAAAGAGGATGTAACAGGGTTTCCAGTAATGTAAATGTCATTATACAGATTCGTTAAATGAGGGGTGATTTCAGCAACTAATATTTTATAAAATTCGTTAGGTCACCCATCTGGGCCAGCTGCTTTATTACTAGAAAGCTTGGAAATCATGTCTGTAACTTCCTGAACAGAGTTCGGAGAATTAAGAGAATCTATACACTGCTTTGTTAGTACAGGACTCACGATTTTGTCCCAAAATTCTGCAGATTTATCACCATCGTATCCTCTACAGGAATATATATCCTGGTAGTATTCCACAAATGCAGAAGCAATTTCATCTGGCTTCAAGAATCGCTTATCCTTGTTTACAATCTCTTCGATATATGACTGTTTTTTTTTCGTTTTTAACTAATCTAGCTAACATCTTTCCAGACTTGTTACCAAATCTATATAACTTTGCTTGCATTCTTAACTCTTTTTGTACTTGTTGAGTTAAAGTAAATGTGTCTCTTGCTTCTTTAGCTTGTACATATTTGGCCCAATTTAAAGGGTTTTTCTGCAACAGAAATTTGTTATATGAATTAGATAATATTTTTTGTATTTCTTTTTTCTTTGACCTCAACTTCTTAGACAAAGTCATATTGAAGGCAATAATTTCGCCTCTAAGAACCGCTTTAGCGGTCTCCCAGAACACGGCAGGGCGATCTATGTAATTAGAGTTAAAATATAGAAATTCCTCAAATTTTGACTTAAGGCAGGTTTTAAACTTCATATCAGAAGCTAGAAAATATGGAAAATGGAAGCGCAGAACCTTGGGTCTTGCTTGTTTAGGCTGTATATCCAAAATTATGGGGGCATGATCTGATAAGAAAATAGAAGCAATACTCGCCTAAATCCTAAGGGATCCCAATCTCTCATCTGTCAAATATAAATCAGTACGTGAAAGCGTCTTATGTGCTTTTGAGAGACAGGTAAATTCCTGGGTATCTGGGTTCTGACTTCTCCATATATCACGTATAGCTAAGTTTTGTTTTAGACTGTTTCCTCAGGCATAATTATGCCTGAGGAAACAGTCTGAGACTGAGAAACGCGTCGCAATTTATTATTATTTTATTAAAGTGATTTTAACTTTTACTATAAACACTTGCTGCCTATGAACTGGTTTTTATCTGAGGATATCACTGACCTAAAGACCACTGAGAGGACTATTGCATGCTGTATGCCACGAGCTAAGTCTGTTGGGTGACTGAATTAATCCCAGCTTGTCTCTATAGCATCATTGGGGATGCTTCACCAAATGTGAGTTCAAAATCTTATACTACTATCTGGTGTGGAATCACTCTAGTCATACAATACTAGGCCATATAGGCTTTTTTGTGTTTTCTATTTTACACAGACCCTGAACATCTCGAGAGGCCGGTCTGCTGGGTGACTGTTATAGATCCCAGACTGTGTCATTTGCACCAATTGAGGTGCTCCAATTCATGTGAGTTCAACTATATAATAAAATCTACATAAATTTGGAAACTACAATATTGGGCCTGTGGCGCATCTGTCTCTGTTTGATATTTTAGATTGCTTAATTGGATCCTGGTCTGGACCACTACAGATTGCTGCCTTGGTATTCTACTATCAAGACCTTTATAAAGGACAATATAGTGATCATTGTCACCCATTAATCACTATCTTTGAGTGAGATATAACTATCCTATTAACATTGTGATTATTAAATTGTATAGGCTAACATCTATTTACTCTGTTCACAACGTATATACTAATTTTGAGTGAGATACAACTGTCCTATTAACATTGTGATTATCAAATTGTATAGGTTAACATCTATTTACTCTGTCCACAACATATATACTAGTTACTACTGAATCAGTGTATCATCATTTATACTGAAAAGTGCATTTCTATTGGTAACATATAAGCTACCTCATATACTACATATTACCATTTATAGATACTCTCAAGGGCGCCCCCTTTTCTTTTGTTGTATTGATAAGTTTTGTTTTATTTTATTAAACAATTTGAATTCTAAGTTGTCCTTTTTCTGTCTTTTCTGTTTCATGGTATCTCGGAGTCTATCTAACGGGCATTGAGGAGCCATATTAAAATCGCCTCCCATGATTAAATGCCCTTCTGTGTATAGAAGAATTTTGGATTGTAGTTTATCCCAAAACTCTGAATCATAAGAGTTAGGGCCATAAATATTACATAAGGTGAACATTTCTTGGGCGATTCGAACCTTTAATAAAACAAATCTTCCCCCCAAATCCGGTTCACAGTGCACAACTTCGAGCTGAATCATTTTCCCTATTAGAATAGCTACCCCCCTTTTTTCCCAACACTTGGTGAGAAAAATACATCTCTGACCCAAGAAGTTTTAAGTTTACAGGATTCTTCCAGACTCAAATGCATTTCTTGAATGAATCCAATGTCTGCGTGCAGTTTTCTTAATTGGGTCAGTATGGTTTTACGTTTGATAGGGGTAGAAATCCCACCCACGTTCCACGAGACTATCTTACATCCCTCCATTATTTATAATATTAGTCAACATGGGGGCAAGGGGGGAGAAAAGAGAGAAGAAGGGGGAGGAGAGAGGAGAAAGAGAGAAGGAAAAAAAAACAAATAAAAACCCCCCAAAAAACAAAAAATTATACTTTGGTCATTCCATACATACATAATCCCGAACCCAAGGGATAATCGCAACTACTGGACCATTTCTGACTATGGCGGTGCAGACCCAACTGAGGCTAGAGGATCCAGGGATATAAGGAACTTCTCAGCTTCCAAAGCCTCTGAAAAAAGTGGACTGCATCATTCGCTGATACTTTAAGTTTAGCAGGGTACAGTATGGTGGCGTCAAAGCCATTGTTTATAAATTTAGTGCAGATAGGTGCTAGTTCTCTCCTCCTAGAGGCTGTTTCAGCCGAGAAGTCCTGAAATAAAAGAATCTTAGCACCATTGATAATAAGTGGTTGTGTTTTCCGAAAATGTTGTAAAAGAGCAACTTTATCTTGGAAGTTCAATAATTTTGCAATAACAGGTCTAGGACGGGTAGTGGTTTTGTTTGGTGTACGGGGTGGACCTAGCCTGTGCGCCCTTTCTACTACAATACGATGGTTTGTAGGAGGAAATTTAAGTGCAGTGGTCAGAGTATCTGTGATAAAAGAGGACAAGTTCTCATACTGTTTTTCCTCTGGGAGGCCAATTATTCTAATGTTATTCCTTCTGCTGCGGTTTTCTAAGTCTTCTAACCTTGAGAAAACTTTTTGGATACTGTATATCAATATTATCAATTTTGGAACCATGTACTATTGTAAGGTCCTCTAGATCTGACACTCTCTGCTCAGCCTCAAGAAGCCGGGAGGAGAATTGTCTAACTTCTTGCGATAAAGAAGATATGTCTTGCTTGATATCTATCTTCAGGGCCTCAAATTTAGGAGAAAGGGCCTCAGAGATGCTAACCGCTAAGCTTTGAATGTTTAGTGCCTCAGGCATAGGTGTATTTACTAAGGCTGAGTGCAGATCAGGGACTGGGTCCTGTGTTACCTTGGGCTTTCTATCCCTTTGCCTAGCTGACATAGCTGGAGAAGATGGTTTAGCAGAGATACCCAAGTATTTGTCCATGTACCAGGTGTGGTTCGGTGACCGTGAAGAAAAGTGCACATATAATTATTCTACAAGTGATGAGATAGGTGGAGAGGGAAAAAAAAAAAAAGGGGGAGAAGTGAAAAATTAATTGGTGCTAATAATGGGTGCTAGTGAAAAAGTGAAATGGGCAAGAGATTGTGTTGCCCGATACCGTTAGTGAAGTGAGAACCAAAAAAAAAGAATTACCACACTGAAGATCCTATAAAAGTGAGGATTATCCTAGTGAACTATAACCGTGATAGCAAGGGGAAGAAAAGTATAGCTTCCACACAGTGAACTTAGTGAATTAATTTAAAGTACACAGCTATATTACCCTTTTTTAGGCCAGCTATGTAACTAAGCTGCAGGGTTTATGTCAAATGTGTGACAGTTTAGCTTAGTTTAATAGGAACTATGAAGGTTAGATTCAATAAGGCTTAGTTATACATCCTTGTACTTAGTAAGTAGTTAGTGGTTTAGAATTTTTTATGCAAAACTTAGTAGCAGAGAATCAAAGGACCTCAGTTTAGAAGGATCCTTCTTAGTTCAATTCATATATATTCATGCGCTATAAATCAATACAGCTTAATGCCATAAGGCGATCCAAAAGTAAACAACGCCAAGTGCTTAGTGAGATATAAATATAGGCCCTAAAGTTTGTCTTGCATATATAAGAGTACCCCAAATAACTTGGGTTAGATAGATTTTCTCTTTTTCCCCCTTCTTCCTCCCTCTCCCACATCTCTACCTTCCCTTCCCCTTTCCTTCCCCCCGCATTGATACCAAGGAAGATGAGATTAAAGAGCGATTCCCCTTCTCTTCCTTTTTAGCACTTTACAATTCGTTGTAAGTTTCTATTAGAGATTATAACAATTATTGTAAACAACAGGGATATGATGCAGTTACACAGCTATAATTACTGAAAGAGAAAGATAAAAAGAAGCAAAATGTGATAGAAATGCAAGTATCGTCAGACCAATAGCAGCCGTAATCTCTATGAATCTGGAGAGAGTGTAGCAATATAATGTAATATAAACAGTATGAACATCTAAAGGAAAATCATCAAAGTTAATTAATGTTTCCCCTCCATTCTGCATGGTTTTCCAGGGTAAAAATTGCATAGATACTGTACCCACAGACCCAAACATTAAAGTATACTAGTACAGTCACAAGAAGCCTCTGTTAGGCAAGTACCCTGTTTCAGAGTCTTATAGTAGCTTTGTTTTAAGCTAAAAAAGGAAAATGAGGGAGAATTCAGTGTCCACCGATATATCCTAGTCAATCAGCTCATACAGCCTTACAAAGATATTAGTCCGATGACTAGCAGGGACTCTCACTCCGAGCTTAGTCAGATTCTGCTTTAGTGTCTTTGTCTTTATTCCCCTTTCGTGAAGTGCTTCTGATACGAATTGATTAGATAGAAAGATAACACTCACCCCTTCTCGTGGCGTTGGGCTGCCCGCGGTGGCTGTATCTTAGTTTGCTGCTCCCTGAAAGGTAACTCAGTCCCAGAGGTAGCCGACGTCAGGAGCCTCAGTCACAGAAACAGGAGCCAAGAACAAAGTTTCCCTCACGCAACATCGGTGGGAGGGGAAACCCTGAAGCCCTCCGGCGACACCACAGGTGAATTCCAGACTCAGTCCCCATGACGAGACCAGGCCCGACCTCCTCCTGCGCAACCCGCCGGTCGGTAGGGCCTGCAGGCAAACAATGCGGAGCTCCTCAGTGGCAGTGCTGGTGAGGCTGTAGAGGAAAGAACCCCTAGCATCTTGAAATCCCGGATCCAGCCGAAGACAGGCAGCGGGCAGCAGACCCAGAGAGGGGGAGTGGGGACAGCAAACAAGACACTTCAACGGGGTAAGAGGAAAAAAGTAACTTTGTATCGGGTGCTTCAGGTAGATTAATTTCCTTATTAACCAAGCCAGTTGGTCTGTATAAATCGCTACACTGAGTCCAAGTAGCGAATATCCAGCATATACCAGTGGGGTGGAAGTCCACTGGTGAGGTTCCAGAGATGGTAAAAAAATCTGTCCTTCAAAGCAGCCTCAAAAGCTTGAGGTAAGGCGCAGATAGTTTCTCCGCCAGTGGCAAACGAACTGGAGCTGCGAGCTAAGCACACCTGCGTGAGCAACACCTGCCTAGCTCCTCCTCCACCGCAACCTCTAGAGCATGCAATTTTAAGCAACTTTCTCATTTACTCTTATTATCAAATTTTCTTCATTCTCTTGGTATCTTTATTTGAAATGCAAGAATGCAAGTTTAGATGCCGGCCCATTTTTGGTGAACAACCTGGGTTGTTATTGCTGATTGGTGGATAAATTCATCCACCAATAAAAAGTGCTGTCCAGGGTCTGAAACAAAAAAAAGCTTAGATGCCTTATTTTTCAAAGATAGCAAGAAAATGAAGAAAAATTGAAAATAGGAGTAAATTACAAAGTTGCTTAAAATTGCATGCTCTATCTGAACCAAGAAAGAAAAAAAATTGGGTTCAGTGTCCCTTTAATGTAAAGAAATTATGGCATTTTGAATATATATTTTAAAGAAATATTTTACTGTCTAGAAATGGTTAAATGAATCTGTTTGTTTGTCATGTTGCCCACGATGGCCAAAATCCGGTATTACAGCCAAAAGATTTGACTGTTAAAAAGATACATTTCCAAAATGAACCAATAAGAAGGGACAAAGTTTTCAAAGGGCCTCCCATGTTTCTCACCTATGATTAGACAATATAAGCTGGAATGCAGGATGAAGGGGACTGAGGCTGATTTTTGCTAAACTGACTGATAACTGGTTGCGTGGGAGACAGTCAAGACTCTAAGCAACTTTTGGCTATACCTTCCTTATCTATTGCAAAGACACTTATTTTTATATGAGGTGGGACAAGTTTTGAAGCTGAATATCATTTTGGTAAAGTATATATATAGAGGTTGCTAAAATATAGGTAAACATTTAAGATAAGCATTCCTTGTTGCTGTAGTAAATAAATTTAAAGAGCATATGTGTATTTTAAAACTAGTATTTCATAGTCTGTGTATTTTAAACTAATCATTAGTGCTAAGCAATTTATCCTGGAAAATATACATATATATATATATATATATATATATATATATATATATATATATATATATATATATATATATATATATATATATATATATATATATATATATATACCAGAATTGTCTTAATTGTAGATAACTAAGAATTTATTTCAGTTAGATAAATTGGCATAGAGTTTGGTTATTGGTACAAATAATATATACAATTGCTGATGTTTTAAATTGGAATTATATAGGATAAATTGTGGCTAAATAGCTGAGTGTATTGCTTGAATGTTAGTAGCTAAATATCTTGGAATCTCATTGTGTTAAAGGGACAGTCAACACAAGAATTTTTGTTGTTTAAAAAGATAGATAATCCCTTTATTACCTATTCCCCAGTTTTGCAAAACCAACACTGTTATATTAATACACTTTTTACTTCTGTGACTAACTTGTATCTAAGCCTCTTCTGACCGCCCCTAATCACATGACTTTTAGTTATCTATTGACTTGCATTTTAGCCAATTAGTGCAGTGTCTGCCACTAGCCACGATCGTGATCACAATGCTATCTATATGGTCTACATGAGCTTGCTCTCCCCTGCTGTGAAAAGTAAATAAAATAGAGGAGGCCTTCAAGGGCTTAGAAATTATCATATGTGCCTTCCTAGGTTTGCTTTAAACTAGAATACAGAGAGAACAACGCAAAATTGTTGATAAAAGTAAATTGGAAAGTTGTTTAAAATTACATGCCCTATTTGAAAAATAAATGTTTTTTTTTTGGACTTGACTGTCCCTTTAATTGAATGAAATCCTATTGTGAATAAGGCTAGTTAAAAAGTTACAATTTGGTTTGCCTTGTAAAGAGTATTGCATCAGTTTAAACACTATATAGTTTGATTCATATTCTGGTTCCTACAAATATATTTCAATGTGTTTATAGATATAAACTAATAAAAAGAATTCAGGAATTTATATTAATTTTATGGTCTAGTTTGTATATGCATATTGATTGGGGTTTAGTTTAAAGGATACATATTACATATTGTGTTATAACCCAGCCATATACTGACAGAGTGCACGAGGCTCATCCCTTCAGCTGTCCCAGGACAGACATACTAACATGCTGCTTAGATGTCCTTTACAATGGGATGTGGCTACTGAGGAACTTTTGAGGTAAAATATCTTTCTTTTTTACATAAGGATGTTCATGTGATATTTTCTAGTCAGCTTTTTACAGCTATGCTGCATCATTTTCAAGTGTTTAAACATTTGGGTATTATGGCCCTTTAAGCTGAGGTGTAGAGGGGTTCTGCAGTATTTGTGTACCAATTTAGACTTTTTCTGCACACAAAAATAAAAAGTTACGTTTTAAAATTTAAAGAGACAGTAATGTTTTTTTCTGTTTTAATTTTTATTAAAAAAATTTAAAATTTTTATTCGATTAATTCATCCTTTGTGAGTCAGAATGGACCAAGAGGGCCTGTTAGGTGTCACTTGTTCTTTATATTTTGATGCCAATGTAGAACCACCAATCCCTTTCTGTTCCTCATGTGTTGAGAGAATTTTAAATTATAGGGATAGATTTTTTCTGAGCCAACTTCTGGTAAGGCGGATGTTGTTCAGGAGTCTAATGACAATGTTCAATATATGCCGCAACTTTCTCCTCAACTGTCCCAAATTTTATCGCCCACACATGCAGTGCCCTGTGCTTCCTTTCAAACTCCACCTGGAGTTACCTTGCAAGACATTGCTTCTCTAATGTCATCGGCGGTATCTGATGCATTGTCTGCTTTTCCCATGCTGCAGGAAAAGCACAAGAGGAAATGTATACAAGTAAAAGTTGCTGATACAGTAGTGGTTATTCCGAATGTTTCTTCCCAGAAGCCTGAAGAGGAAGATACTTCGGTATTATCTGAGGGGGAAATCTCAGATTCAGACAGTGTAATACCTTTAACTGATACTGAAGTTGTTCCTTCAGGTTTAAGCTTGAGCACCTCCGTTTGTTAATTAAGGAGGTTTTAGCTACCCTGGACGACTCTGACACTACCAGCGTAGTCAATCCTAAAAAAGTCCAGTAAACTAAACAAGTATTTTGACATGCCCTCCATGGTGGAAGCATTTCCTGTACCAGTAAGGGCTACAGAGATTATTGATATGGAATGGGAGAAACCAGGTATCCCTTTTTCTCCATCTCCTATTTTTAAAAGGTTGTTTCCTATAGCGAACTTTATTAAGGAGTCTTGGCAGACGGTACCCAAAGTGGAAGGGGCAATTTCCATGCTAACCAGAGAACTACTATGCCCATAGAGGATAGTTGTTCCTTTAAAGATCCTATGGATGAGAAGTTAGAGGGGTTGCTCAAAAGAATGTATGTACACCAGGGTTTACAATGGCAACCTGCGGTACTAACGTCACTAGTGTGGCAGCATACTAGTTTGATGCGTTTGATTCTATTCAGACAGACTCTCCCCTCGAAGAAATACATGATAGGATAAAGGCCTTTAAGTTAGCCAACTCCTTTATTACAGATGCTTCCCTTCAGGTTATTAAGCTGGGAGCTAAGATTTTAGGCTTTGCCATATTGGTCCGCATAGAGTTATGGTAAAAATCTCCAAACTTTTGGCAATTCCTTACAAGGGAAAGACCTTGTTTGGACCTGGTTTGATGGAGATAAATTCTGATATTATCGGAGGTAAGAGACATTCCCTCCCTCAGTATAAAAGAAATAAACAAAAAGGATGTCAGAGTAATTTTCGTTCTTTTTAAAATTTCTAGAAAAATCCTTCCACTCCCTCTTCCAAGCGTGAGCAGTCCAAGTCTTCCTGGAGACCCAATCAGTCTAAAATAGGGGAAAGCAATCCAAGAAGCCTGCTGTTGAATCAATGACAGCATGAGGGGCCTGCCTCCGATCCGGGACCGGATCTTGTGGGGGGCAGGCTTTCCTTCTTCGTTCTGGCTTGGGTTGGAGATGTTCTAGATCCCTGGGCAGTGGACATTGTGTCCCAGGGATACAAACTGGAGTTCAAGACCTTTCCTCCCAGGGGCAGGTTCTGCTTTCAAGATTATCTGCAGACCAGACAAAAGGAGAGGCGTTCTTACACTGTTTGTGGAACCTCTCCGACCTGGGAGTGATAGTTCCTGTTCCAATGCAGGAACGAGGTTTGGGATTCTATTCCAATCTGTTCGTGGTTCCCAAGAAGGAGGGAACCTTTAGACCAATTTTAGAGCTCATGAGTCTAATTCAGTTTCTCGGAGTGCTGCCCTTCAAGATGGAAACTATTTGTTCCATTCTTTCTTGGGTCCAAGAGGGTCAGTTAATATGACCACGGTAGATTTAAAGGATGCTTACTTGCATGTTCCCATCCACAAGGACCATCACAAATTGGCTCTTCCATTCAGCCTTGCCACAGCTCCCAGAATTTTCTCAACTCTTGGATGGAAGGTGAATTTGGAAAGAGTTCTTGGAATCCTTTATAGACTCCTTATCAATTAAAAAAAAAATTCTGACAGAAGTCAGGAAATCAAGGATTTTAATTTTGTCTAGCACTTCAGTCCTCACCTCGACCGTCAGTGGCTCAGTGCATGGAGGAAATTGGGCTGATGGTAGCGGCGATGGACATCAATCCGTTCGCACGTTTCCACCTCAGCAGTTAAGCATGCTCAGGCAGTGGAACTGAGATTATGCGAATCTTTCTCCGCAATTAAAGCTGGAGACAAGGGTTTCTCTACTTGGTGGTTGTCTCTGTATCATCTCTCCCAGGGAACCTGCTTCTGCAGACTCTCTTGGGTGATTGTGACAACAGACGCCAGCCTTCTGGGAGGGGGAGCAGTCTGGGGCTCCCTAAAGACTCTGGGAACATGGAGGTTCCAGTAGGACAATATATCTTCAGTGGCTTACATTAATCAGCATAGCCAAGATCATTCAGTGGGCAAAGACCCACAATTGCTGTCTGTCTGCAATACACATTCCAGGAGTGGACAACTGGGAGATGGACTTCCTAAGCAGACAGATTTTCCACCTGGGGGAGTGGGAACTCCACCGAAGGTGTTTTCCAGCTTGATTCTCAGATGGGGTCAGCCGGAATTGGACCCCATGGTATCTCGGCATAATGCCAAGCTTCTGAGGAATGGGTCAAGGGACCCTCAGGCTGTACTGATAGACGCTCTGATGGTACCTTGGAGCATTCCGTCTTGCATACCTTTCTCCTTCTTTTGCTTTTCTTCTTCGAGTCATTGCTCGAATCAAGTAAGAGAGGGCGTCAGTAATCCTGAATGCACCGGCGTGGCCCTGCAGGATTTGGTATGCAGACCTGGTGGACATGTCATTTCTTCCACCTTGGAGACTCCGTTGAGGAAGGACCTTCTACTCAAGGATACTTCCTTCATCCAAATCTAGTTTTCTCTGAAGCAGACTGCTTGGAGATTGAATGTTTAGTTTTATCCATGCGTGGAATTTCAGAATCAGTCATTGAGACCATGATTCAGGCTAGTAAACCTGTAACTAGAAAGATTTACTATAAGATATGGCGTAAATATCTATATTGGTGTGTATCCAAAGGCTACTCTTGGAGTAGAGTTAGGATTCCTAGAATTTTGTCCTTTCTCCAAGAAGGTTTGGAGAACGGTTTATCGGCAAGTTACCTAAAGGGAAAAATTTCTGCCTTGTCTATTTTGTTACATAAATGTCTGGCAGATGTCCCAGTCGTACACTATTTTTGTCAGGCCTTGGTCAGGATCAGGCCGTATTCTAACCAGTTACTCCTCCCTGGAGTCTTAATTTAGTTTTTAAGGTTCTTCAAGGGACTCTGTTTGAGCCGATGCATTCCTTAGATATTAAGTTGTTATCTTGGAAAGTTTTGTTTCTTATTACATTTTCCTCTGCTCGTAGAGTGCCAGAGCTCTCAGCATTTCAGTGTAAGTCACCTTACCTTATTTCTCATCAGATAGGGTGGTTTTACGTACCATAATGTAATTTCTGTCTGGAACATTAATTGAGGAGTCTGGTGTTCTTTCCTTGTGACCTAATCCTTCTTCTTGGAAGGAACGGCTTTTGCACTATTTGGACATGGTTTGTGCTCTAATATTTTACTTACAGGCGACTAAGGATTTTGTAAGTCTTCTTCCTTTTATGTGGTTTTCACCAAAAAAAGTAAGGGAAAGTTTTTCTTTCTTTATAGCTGAAGAGTATCATACGTTTTGCCTATGAAATTGCTAGACGGCAGCCTCCAGAGAGAGTGACGACTCATTCCACGAGGGCTGCTGATTTCTCATGAGCATACAGAGTTGGAGCTTCTATGGAACAGATTTGCAAGGCTGCATCTTGGTCCTCTCTTCACTCTTCTTCAAAATTCTATAAATTTGACATTTTGGCCTCAACTGAGGTCGCTTTTGGGAGAAAGGTTCTTCAAGCTGCGGTGCCTTCAGTTTAGGTTTCCTGTCTTTTCGCTCCCTTATCATCTGTGTACTCTAGCTTGTGTATTGATTCCCAACAGTAATTAATGATGATCCTTGGACTCATCGTGTCATTAGAAAGAAAACAAAATTTATGCTTACCTGATAAATGTATTTATTTCTTGACATGATGAGTCCACGGCCTGCCCTGTTTTTAAGACAGGTTGTTGGTATGTTATAAACTTCAGACACCTCTGCACCTTGTTGTTTCCTTTCTCTCCTTTACTTCGGTCGAATAACTGGGGTGGGAGGGAAGGGAGGTGATATTTAACAGCTTTGCTGTGGTGCTCTTTGCCACCTCCTACTGGGCAGGAGTGATATTCCCAACAGTAATTAATGATGATCCGTGGACTCATCGTGTCAAGAAAGAAATACATTTATCAGGTAAGCATAAATTTAGTTTTTTCAATCAATTACACATCTAATAAAAATTAAATAAAGTGTTGTTCCACCACTCCAACACTATTTAATATGCCCTTCTTAATTACAGGTCAATTTTAAATAAAGAATTTCTCCATTATTTTTTAATATGCACATTAATTAAAGGGGCATTATACACTAGATTATTCTTTGTATAAATGTTTTGTAGATGATCCATTTATTTTGTCCATACAGGTTTTTTTTTTTTTAAATGTAAAGTTGTGCTTATTTTAAATAACATTGCACTGATTTTCAGAGTCCTAGTCAAGACCCAAAGTTTTAGGAGAATACCGACGTATACCTACTCCAGCTTGCTCCTGTTTGTGTAAAAGGTCTTTTCATAAGCAAAGGAAGGGGGAGGGGGGAGTGTCTGTTATTTCCCACTTGCAGTGGGTGTTCCAGTAACCTTTTTAACAAAGCTAAACTGTAAGCTTCTAAGTAAGTTTTTAAACGGTTTAATACTGGATTTTTAGATCAGTATCTGTGCATATTATTCTTTATAGTAGTGTCTATTACATGCAGTTAAATGAAAATTGGTGTATACTGTCCCTTTAAGATTATTCCTAAATTCATTGTCTGTGCGCTACAGGAGCTGATCAAGAAGACAAGACAACGCATCATACAGTTAAGAAGTGCATATAACTGGGAGCTAGCGGATTGCATCAGTAGCCAATGATAAGAGGTATATTTGTGAAGCCACCTATCAACTACTAGTCGCCAGCTACTGAGCCTACCTAAGTACACTTTTCAACAAAGGATATCACGAGAACGAAGCAAATTAGATAATAGAAGTAAATTGGATAGTTTTTTTTTAAATTGTATGTACTGTCTGAATCATGCAAGAAACTTTTTGGATTTCATGTCTTTAAAAATCATGTGTAAAGCAGAAAAAAAGCCAAACGTTAGTTAAAGCATAAAACAAGGCTATAAATTTATACATGTACATAATGTATGTGAGATTCCTTGAGGGCTACTTTAAATGAGAAGTTATTTTTAAAAAACACTTGAAGAATGTTCAGATGATTGTTACGTTTACAGTGACAAGTACGCAATAATTAACTAGCCGTTACAAGTGTCTGGTTATTGCTAATGCGACCTTGAGGTAGCAGTTAGCTCTCTGAAGATTAACTAGAGATTAGATCTCTGGTTAATTTTTCTAAAAGTGCCTCAAATGCCCTCAAAGTAGAGGACATTATAGTTTTTTATTAAAAAAAAAGTAGCATTTTTTTAAAATAAAAAACAACTGCACTAGGCAGTTTTGGGGCTTTAAAGTTGGTGGGAGGGGGGTGTTAGAAAAAAAAACAGCACGCAAAGTGCCTTTACATTGCGGTCTATAGGAACTGTGTGTTCTCATAGAACACAAGGTAAATATATATGTATATGATTATATACATATATATTTATCTGTTTATATGTACAGAAGGTTTATATACACACAGTGCCTACACAAAACGATACAAGCTCCCAAAATGAGATCCCTAATAAACTCAAAAGTTAGTTATAATAGTACAGAAAGAGGGAGCGCCAAAAAAGGCTAAATTATCACTCTATTCAACTTAACACTCTATTGAAATTCTAAAATACAATTGTGTATTTAAAATCAACATTTATTACAATAAAAATAGGGTACCCTATGTAGGACAAAATTATAAACAAAGTGAAATAAAAATGATCTCAATGTCTCTGATGAGAGATGGCCAGTATAAGAAGTGCAAATAAAATGAGTGATTAGCAGTGACTCGAGACTTATATGTAGGGCAAGCCTGGTTTTAGTAGATCTTAATCCACATTTTATTTGCACTATGTGATCTTTTTTCCACAGATTCCGACACCATTGGACACTTTTGGATTAAAGTGAAGGTTAAGTTTTCACGATTTGAAGACATAAATGCATCCATTACTTACATAATAAGCAGATTGCTAAGTTTATTAAAATGCATTTTACCCATTTCTATTTATTTAAAACATAGTAATCTACCTACCGTTTGCATGTAAACTCCTCCCCACCTCTACTTCCGGATTTTCTATGCATCTCCAAACCGCATGCACGATGATCGTAAGTATTGCGCATGAGCGAATCGCAGATTTCTAGTACTAATGCGCATGCGATACTCTTCAATCTCACCCACCAATGCGCATGCTTTACTCGCGGTTTGCAACATAGTATTGAAAGAATAAGGAATTACGCCTAGATTTAGAGCTCTGCGTTAGCCGTCAAAACCAGCGTTAGGGGCTGTACCGATCAGCCAATAGAATGCGAGCTCAATCTGATTGGCTGATTGGATCAGCCAATCGGATTGAACTTGAATCTGATTGGCTGATTCCATTAGCCAATCAGAATTTTTCTACCTTAATACCGATTGGCTGATAAAATCCTATCAGCCAATCGGAATTCAAGGGACGCCATCTTGGATGACGTCCCTTAAAGGAACCGTCATTCGTCTGGAAGTTGTCGGCCAGGATGGATGTTCCGCGTTGGCGGGATGAAGATGGATCCAGAAGAAAGAAGATTGAAGATGCCGCTTGATAGAAGACTTCAGCCGGGTGATGGACCTCTTCAGCCCCCGCTTGGATCAAGAATTCAGCCGGATGATGGATCTCTTCATCCCCCGCTTGGTTCAAGTCTTCCGCCGGATGATGGACCTCTTCAGCCCCGGATCGGATGAAGACTTCGGAGCCTCTTCTGGATGGATCGGTGATACCCGGTGTGGTGAAGACAAGGTAGGAAGATCTTCAGGGGCTTAGTGTTAGGTTTATTTAAGGGGGGTTTGGGTTAGATTAGGGGTATGTGGGTGGTGGGTTGTAATGTTGGGGGGGGTATTGTATGTTTTTTTTACTGGCAAAAGAGCAGAATTCTTTGGGGCATGCCCCGCAAAAGGCCCTTTTAAGAGCTGGTAAGGTAAAAGAGCTTTTCAATTTTTATTTTAGAATAGGGTAGGGCATTTTTTTATTTTGGGGGGCTTTGTTATTTTATTAGGGGGCTTAGAGTAGGTGTAATTAGCTTAAAAGTGTTGTAATATTTTTATAATGTTTGTAAATTATTTTTTATTTTTTGTAACTTAGTTCTTTTTTTATTTTTTGTACTTTAGTTAGTTTATTTAATTGTATTTATTTGTAGGTATTTGTATGTAATTAATTTATTGATAGTGTAGTGTTAGGTTTAATTTTAGATAATTGTGGGTATTTTATTTAATTTATTTATTGAGAGGTTATTGTTAGGTTTAATTGTAACTTAGGTTATGATTTATTTTACAGGTAATTTTGTAATTATTTTAACTAGGTAACTATTAAATAGTTCTTAACTATTTAATAGCTATTGTACCTAGTTAAAATAAATACAAAGTTGCCTGTAAAATAAATATTAATCCTAAAATAGCTACAATATAATTATAATTTATATTGTAGCTATATTAGGGTTTATTTTACAGGTAAGTATTTAGCTTTAAATAGGAATAATTTATTTAATAAGAAATAATTTATTTTGCTAGATAAAAATTATATTTAACTTAGGGGGGTGTTAGTGTTAGGGTTAGACGTAGCTTTAGGGGTTAATAAATTTATTAGAGTAGCGGCGAGGTCTGGTTGGCAGATTAGGGGTTAATACTTGAAGTTAGGTGTCGGTGATGATAGGGAGGGCAAATTAGGGGTTAATACTATTTATTATAGGGTTATTGAGGCAGGAGTGAGGCGGATTAGGAGTTAATAACTTTATTATAGTAGCGGTGAGGTCCGGTCGGCAGATAAGGGGTTAATAATTGTAGGTAGGTGGCGGCGACTTTGGGGGCGGCAGATTAGGGGTTAATAAATATAATATAGGGGTCGGCGGTGTTAGGGGCAGCAGATTAGGGGTAAATAGGGATAACGTAGGTTGCGGCTGTGTACGGAGCAGCAGATTAGGGGTTAAAAAAATATGCAGAGGTCAGCGATAGCAGGGTCGGCAGATTAGGGGTTAATAAGTGTAAGGCTAGGGGTGTTTAGACTCGGGGTACATGTTAGGGTGTTAGGTGCAGACTTAGGAAGTGTTTCCCCATAGGAAACAATGGGGCTGCGTTAGGAGCTGAATGCTGCTTTTTTGCAGGTGTTAGATTTTTTTTCAGCTCAAACTGCCCCATTGTTTCCTATAGGGAAATCATGCACGAGCACGCTTTTTAAGCTGGCCGCGTTCGTAAGCACCACTGGTATTTAGAGTTGCAGTGGCGGTAAATTATGCTATACGCTCCCTTTTTGGAGCCTAACACAGCCCTTCTGTGAACTCTAAATACCAGCGGTATTTAAAAGGTGCGGGGGGGAAAAGACATGCGTAGCTAACGCACCCCTTTGGCCGCAGAACTCTAAATCTAGGCGTTAGTGAATAAAATAGTGCGCTGGGTGTTGGAATATCAAACTCCTTACAGAAAAAATATATCCTTCAATCTATTTAAAGTTTGTGAACACAGAAAGGGTTGTAAGGGCGCTCAAAGCTAAAGCTATCCAGCTAGAAGCTGAAAATACGTATGTATGCAAAGAATATATTAAAAATCTAGAACCATCAAAAGAAGTTAAAATAATTTATTCTTTAAGTACATAGAAATATAATGAACCTATAGAGACGTCTCTAAAACTAATATAAAAAATTGAATAAAGTGTTAAAAAATTAACAAATTCATGTCTAAGCTAAATTGCTAAGCATAAAAAATACAGAATATATAAAAAATACAGAATATATAAAAAATACAGAATATATAAAAAATACAGAATATATAAAAAATACCTCGTGTGAAAGGTCACAAACAATCTCTGAGTGGTGACAATCAGACCCAATATCTATGCCACATTTGATAAATATGTACAACATTTATATCTATACTCTAGATCGTGCCTAAAACTATAAACAGCGGATTAGCTAAAAAGAGTCTAGACAACAGACTAACTGGATTAGGTCTATATAGATATGTACCAAACAAACGCTAAGTAAAAGCAGTGCTAAATATTAAATAAAAAAGGTTTCACACTGATATATAAAACAGAGTCCATTGGATCCAGCAGTGTTAAAAGGGGAAAGCGCTATTATCCAAAATTAGGTATAGGTAGTAAAGCTATAGAATGTCAAATATCTTGTCAGAATATAGCCGATGGATGGTGTTGAAAAAGCCTCCTAAGGGATTAAATGACGTTCCTGTTCAACTATTTCATCTACAGAACCTGCGTGCATAGCACTAAGGACAGGTGAAGTCTCTATAATAATATATCCCTCAGCTTGAATACACACTAAGAAGGGGAGTTCTAAAGGTATTCCTTTTCTGTGTCGGCTTGGAAGTCGGAGCTGGTTGGTAGGGCTGAGACAAGCCCCCGGAGTGTTGGCCGTGATGTCAGACGCCCAAAGTCACGAGGAACAAACTCACGAACATCCAGATTGCGGGACACACAGGACACTCTTTTCCTTCAGGACAACAAAATTTCTAAGGTACAATCCTATATTATAATATAAACAGGAACGTCATTTAATCCCTTTGGAGGCTTTTTCAACACCATCCATCGGCTATATTCTGACAAGATATTTGACATTCTATAGCTTTACTACCTATACCTAATTTTGGATAATAGCGCTTTCCCCTTTTAACACTGCTGGATCCAATGGACTCTGTTTTATATATCAGTGTGAAACCTTTTTTATTTAATATTTAGCACTGCTTTTACTTAGCGTTTGTTTGGTACATATCTATATAGACCTAATCCAGTTAGTCTGTTGTCTAGACTCTTTTTAGCTAATCCGCTGTTTATAGTTTTAGGCACGATCTAGAGTATAGATATAAATGTTGTACATATTTATCAAATGCGGCATAGATATTGGGTCTGATTGTCACCACTCAGAGATTGTTTGTGACCTTTCACACGAGGTATTTTTTATATATTCTGTATTTTTTATGCTTAGCAATTTAGCTTAGACATGAATATGTTCATTTTTTAACACTTTATTCAATTTTTTATATTAGTTTTAGAGACGTCTCTATAGGTTCATTATATTTCTATGTACTTAAAGAATAAATTATTTTAACTTCTTTTGATGGTTCTAGATTTTTAATATATTCTTTGCATACATACGTATTTTCAGTTTCTAGCTGGATAGCTATACTGTATTCATTCCGTACTATGTTGTGCGATCAAGAGAGCAGCAGCAGTTTTTTTATACGTGACCAGATTCCAACGAAAATTACTATACTCTTACTGTACAAACAATGTTACGTAATGTGGGCGGTCTGCATTCAAGCTATTATGCCTGCGCGAAACCGGAGTGCGCATAGAGTCCAAGATGGAGAATAAGACAGTAGCGCATGAACAGTTTCAATAGGAGGCAGGTGACGTAGATCGACGGATGCCTAACGGACAGAATTTCAATTGGTTGTTTGCAGAACGTGATCTTAAATTTTTAAAAAAAAAAAACGGGTTGATTTTGAAACATGAAAATAAGTATTTAATACGGCGATAACTTTATTTCAAGGTGATTTCATACAAGATGATGAATGAAACTCATATTAATTTGGGACTGAGAATTGAATTCAAGTTTGACATACAGGTAACTTAACCTTCACTTTAACTATATATTTTTCGGTTCATTTTTGCATTACCATTTTTATTCTACTTTTTCTATTTTTATTTTTATTTGTATCTTTATTTTTTTACTGATTCTTTTTTTTGTGCCTTTTTTTCTTCCAACACTGGGGTCGATCCGATATAGATCGTAGTTTGCGGCGCAAGCGAGGGAACCCGCGTCGCCCGCAGTTTCAGCTCGCAACTCGAGCTATCCCATATATGTCGCCGTCAGATGCTAACGTGCCGTAAGTCTGATAAACCAGCGATGTCCAGAAATCTGCGCAAGTACAAATTTCTGGCGTCGCCAGTGACTTGCGGCACGTTAGAAACTGCCGGCGCCTACAAAACCTGACTAAAGTCTAAATTACCCGCACTGTCTAACACGCCTCCCTAACATAGCCCGACACGTCTAACACGCCTCCCTAACATAGCCCGACACGTCTAACCCTCTATCCGCTATCCCCCCTCACTAGCCTAACAATAAAATATGTATTAACCCCTAAACCGCCGCTCCCGGAGCCCGCCGCAACCTAATAAAATTATTAACCCCTAAACCGCCGCCAGCTATACTAAATCTATAACCCCCTAAAGTGAGCCCCTAACACCGCCGCCATTTACCTTACCTACCCCCTAAAGTGAGCCCCTACCCCACCGCTATCTATTTTAAAATTATTAACCCCTAATCTAATCCCCCTACCCAGCCGCCATCTATATTAAATTATTTAACCCCTAAAATACTAAACTATCCCTACCACTAAACCTAAGTCTAACTCTACAAATAGCCCTGAAAAGGGCTTTTTGCGTGGCATTGCCCCAAAGTAACAGCTCTTTTGCCAGCCCTTAAAAGGGCTTTTTGCGGGGCATGCCCCAAAGTAACAGCTCTTTTGCCAGCCCTTAAAAGGGCTTTTGGCAGGGCTTTGTCACAAAGTAAACTGCTCTTTTGCCTACAATCTACATCCCCCTACACCGCGGCCATCTATAATAAATGTATTAACCCCTAATCTAATCCCCCTACACCGCCGCCAGCTATATTAACTATATTAACCCTAATTATATTAGGGTTAATATAGTTAATATAGTTACTATAGTATTTATATAAACTATATTAACTCTATCTAACCCTAACACCCCTAACTAAATTCTTATTAAATAAATCTAATTCATATTATAAACTAAAATATTCCTATTTAAATCTAAATACTAACCTATAAAATAAACTCTAAGATAGCTACAATGTAATTAATAATTACATTATAGCTATGTTAGGGTTTATATTTATTTTACAGGTAAATTGTTAATTATTTTAACTAGGTATAATAGCTATTAAATAGTTATTACCTATTTAATAGCTACCTAGTTAAAATAATTACCCAATTACCTGTAAAATAAATCCTAACCTAAGTTACAAATACACCTACACTATCAATAAATTAAATAAACTACAAATATCTATCTAAAAATACAATTAAATTAACTAAACTAAATTACAAAAAAAAACAAACACAAAAAAAAAAAAGATTACAAGATTTTTAAGCTAATTACACCTATTCTAAGCCCCCTAATAAAATAATAAACCCCCAAAATAAAAAAAATTCCCTACCCTATTCTAAATTAAAAAAAAAGTTCAAAGCACTTTTACCTTACCAGCCCTTAAAAGGGCCTTTTGTGGGGGCATGCCCCAAAGAAAACTGCTCTTTTGCCTGCAAAAAAAAACACAATACCACCCCCCAACATTACAACCCACCACCCACATACCCCTAATCTAACCCAAACCCCCCTTAAATAAACCAAACACTACCCCCCCTGAAGATCTCCCTACCTTGTATTCACCCCGCCGGGCAGAACTCCTCATCCGATCCGGGCGATGTCTTCCAGCAAGCGGCAGTGAAGTCTTCTTCCATCCGGGCGATGTCTTGAAGCAAGCGGCAGAGAGTCTTCTTCCATCGGCGATGTCTTCAAGCAAATCGGCATCTTCAATCTTCTTTGTTCGCTCCTCCGCCGCGGAGCATCCATCCGGCACGACGACTTCCCGACGAATGAGGTTCCTTTAAATGACGTCATCCAAGATGGCGTCTGCCGAATTCCGATTGGCTGATAGGATTCTATCAGCCAATCGGAATTAAGGTAGAAAAATCTGATTGGCTGATTGAATCAGCCAATCAGATTCAAGTTCAATCCGATTGGCTGATTGAACGCTTCTCCGTAACCCTGTCCGACTGCTATGAGCAGGCGGACAGGCATCGCTGCAATTCAACCCGATCGAATATGATCGGGTTGATTGACACCCCCCTGCTGGTGGCCGTTTGGCCGCGATTCTGCAGGGGGCGGCATTGCACCAGCAGCTCTTGCGTCGCCGACTTTTGCAGGCGACGATTTTTATCGGATCGACCCCACTGTCTTCAGATTTTCTGGACACTACTCACTTGGAACTTTTACACCTATTGAACACTATTATAGAAGATAATCACTAATTTTATTTTAACTTCTTATACTGGCCAAGTGGCCATCTCTCATCAGAGACATTGAATTTATTGTTATTTCACTTTTCTTATAATTATGTCCTACATAGGGTACCTTATTTTTATTCTAATAAATGCTGATTTTTAATATGCAAATGTATTTTAGAATTTCAATAGAGTGTTAAGTTGAATAGAGTGATACTTTAACCTTTTTTGGCGCTCCCTCTTTCTGTACTATTATGTGTTTAAATGTGTAAATACACAAATTAACACATAAATATATATATGTATATACACATAGTAACACATAAATATATATGTATATACACATAGTAACACATAAATATATGTATGTATATACACATAGTAACACATAAATATATATGTATATACACATAGTAACACATAAATATATATGTATCTACACATAGTAACACATAAATATATCTGTATATACACATAATAACACATAAATATATATGTATGTACACATAGTAACACATAAATATATATGTATATACACATAGTAACACATAAATATATATGTATATACACATAGCAACACATAAATATATATGTATATACACATAATAACACATATATATATATGTATATACACATAGTAACACATAAATATATCTGTATATACATATAGTAACACATAAATATATACGTATATACACATAGTAACACATAAATATATATGTATATACACATAGTAACACATAAATATATATGTATATACACATAGTAACACATAAATATATATGTATCTACACATAGTAACACATAAATATATACGTATATACACATACTAACACATAAATATATCTGTATATACATATAGTAACACATAAATATATACGTATATACACATAGTAACACATAAATATATATGTATATACACATAGTAACACATAAATATATATGTATATACACATAGTAACACATAAATATATATGTATATACACATAGTAACACATAAATATATCTGTATATACACATAGTAACACATAAATATATACGTATATACACATACTAACACATAAATATATATGTATATACACATAGTAACACATAAATATATATGCATATACACATAGTAACGCATAAATATATCTGTATATAAACATAGTAACACATAAATATATATGTATATACACATAGTAACACATAAATATATATGTATATACACATACTAACACATAAATATATATGTATATACACATAGTAACACATAAATATATATGTATATACACATAGTAACACATAAATGTATCTGTATATACACATAGTAACACATAAATATATATGTATATACACATAGTAACACATAAATATATATGCATATACACATAGTAACGCATAAATATATATGTATATACACATAGTAACACATAAATGTATCTGTATATACACATAGTAACACATAAATATATATGTATATACACATAGTAACACATAAATATATATGTATATACACATAATAACACATTAATATATATATATATATATATATATATATATATATATATATATATATATATATATACACACATAGTAGCACATAAATATATATGTACATACACATAGTAACACATAAATATATATGTATATACACATAGTAACACATAAATATATATGTATATACACATAATAACACATTAATATATATATATATATATATATATATATATATATATATACACACACATAGTAGCACATAAATATATATGTATATACACATAGTAGCACATAAATATATATGTATATACACATAGTAACACATAAATATATATGTATATACACATAGTAACACATAAATATATATATATATATATATATATATATATATATATATACACATAGTAACACATAAATATATATGAATATACACATAGTAACACATACATATATATGTATATACACATAGTAACACATAAATATATATGAATATGCCCATAGTAACATATATATATATATATATATATATATATATATATATATATATATATATATATATATATATATATATATATATATATGTACACATAGTAACACATAAATATATATGTATATACACATAGTAACATAAATATATAAGTATATACACATAATAACACATAAACATATATGTATATGCACATATTAACACATAAATATATATGTATATACACATAGTAACACATAAATATATAAGTATATACACATAATAACACATAAACATATATGTATATGCACATATTAACACATAAATATATATGTATATACACATAGTAACACATAAATATATAAGTATATACACATAATAACACATAAATATATATGTATATGCACATATTAACACATAAATATATATGTATATGCACATAGTAACACATAAATATATATGTATATACACATAGTAACACATAAATATATATGTATATACACATAGTAACACATAAATATATATGTATATACACATAGTAATACATAAATATATATGTATATACACATAGTAACACATAAATGTATATGTATATACACATAGTAACACATAAATATATATGTATATACACATAATAACACATAAATATATATGTATATACACATAGTAACACATAAATATATATGTATATACACATAATAACACATAAATATATATGTATATACACATAGTAACACATAAATATATATGTATATACACATAGTAACACATAAATATATATGTATATACACATAGTAACACATAAATATATATGTATATACACATAGTAACACATAAATGTATATGTATATACATATAGTAACACATAAATATATATATACACACACATAGTAACACATAAATATATATGTATACAGGTAGCCCTCAGTTTACGCCGGGGTTAGGTTCCAGAAGGAATGGTTGTAAATCGAAACCGTTGTAAATTGAAACCCCGTTTATAATGTAAGTCAATGTGAAGTGAGGGAGTTAGGTTCCAGGCCCCTCTCAAAATTGTAGCACCTAATAAATTATTTTTAAAGCTTTGAAATGAAGACTTTAAATGCTAAACAGCATTATAAACCTAATAAAATAATCACACAACACAGAATATATAATTAAAGTAAGTTAAATGAACAAAAACATTTGCTAAACAGCATTATAAACCTAATAAAATAATCACACAACACAGACTTCACTTGCATTTTTCTCCAAACAGTTCTTTCTATGTTCCTTTGAAATCTGCTCGATAACTCAGGTCTGGTTAAACGGATTAATTTCAGCTTGCTTGGCTTTGCTGCAACACAAGCAGACAGCTCCACCTACTGGCTATTTTAATCAATGCACTGCTTCTCAATGCTTTTCAATAGCAGTCACATGACTGGAAAAAAAGGTTGTTATTCTGAAACGGTGTAAATTGAACTGGCCACCTGTATACACATATTAGCACATAAATTTATATGTATATATTAATTTACATATATATTTTAAAATGCAGCCTATCGCTGTGCTACTTATCCTCATAGGAGCTTATGGAAACGCACTCTTGTGAGCTCAATGCTTCCTAGCAATGCGAACGCGGGCTCACGTTCGCATTGCAATTAACTTGTTATACCAGCGCACATTATCATGCGCTCCACTTGTAATCTGGCCCTTATTTGGGAGCTCACTGAAAGCAACAGTACCAGAAATTGACTTTCATAAGAAATATTTAGACCATCTATTGCAGTAATTCATTATTCAGATACTGAGGTAGGCTCAGGCACATACATTTGTTTTGACCACTATATATTTGCAACAAATGTTTTACATATTCTCATGTTAAATGTGCACGCTCCTATGCCTACATCAGTATGCTCTCATGTAAAAAAAAAAAAAAAGCGGCTTTGAACAAAGGATACCAAGAGAAAGTGATACATTTGTTCAAAAGAGTAAATTGGAAAGTGCATGTGAAACATAGCGAGATATTCTCAGTTCACCAGCATTTTAACTACTGCAGCTGCTCAGGGCGCTAGTGGGGCTTGTATCATACCAGCAATTAACATATTTGAGTCATTACCAGATGGTGCAAGCAAGTGCTGTGTTTAAAATGCTTGTGCACGGTGCATACTTAAAGGGCCATGATACTCACATTTTTTCTTTCAAGATTTGAAAGATAATGCATTTTTAAACATCTTTCTAATTTACTTCTATTATCTAATTTGTTTTATTCTCTTGATATTTTTTGCTGAAAAGCATATCTAGATATGCTCAGTAGCTGCTGATTGGTTGCTGCACATATAAGCCTCACGTGATTGGCTCACCGTTGTGCATTGCTTTTTCTTCAAATAAGGATATCTAACAAATGAAGCAAAATAAATAATTGAAGTAAATTGTAATGTTGTTTAAATTTGTATGTTCTATCTGAATCATGAAAGAAAGATTTTGGGTTTAGTGGCCCTTTAAATACACATTTGAAACAGCTATATATTTTATTAGAAGCATGTTTGCTAATACGTGTATATTACAAAAACGCTTCTATTCAAAACTAAAATGCATCCATGTGGATTCCAATTTGGAATGTCCCTTTAAGTACAAGGACTAGTGCTATGAAGTTAGAGGACTGTAGGTTCAGTGATATTTTGTCATTTACAAAAAGGACAATATAATAGATATTTGAAACAGTGTCTCCGCAGATGTAATAGAAAAATGCAGAACTAAATTTAAACAATACCTGAGATATAAGTTTTGTTTGAGGATTAACTAACAATACACTTAAGTAAGGATAATGAGCAGAGTAAGTGACACTGCTGGTTTATATACTTTCAGCTGATAGCTACAAGATCATGTAAAACATCATTTGAAAGACGTGACCATGATCCTGAGTATCATTATGATCATTTGAAAAAGATCATAAGTCAGTCCCTTGCAGCCTATAAGAATACCCTCATCTGAAAGAATTGCCATCTGTTAATGACCTAGTTAACTTGAAAATGATAATTAATAAATAAATAAATAAATAAATAAATAAATATAGGATGTTTACTGTAATAAGTGAAAGTCAAATCCTTACACCTACCAATTAGAGTCCTTAATATAACAATAGAACCTCCTGTAGAAGCTCCACTGTCTATATATGTTCTCAGCTGTACACAGCTTTGTACAATTGTGCATTAGAAGATTCAGGAGAAATTGTGTTACCTCTTCTTTATGAGCAGCAGACCAGACTAGTACAGTAGACCAGACTAGTACAGTAGACCAGACTAGTACAGTAGACCAGACTAGTACAGTAGACTCTAACCTAAGAGGGCATGACAATTCAGAGATATTCAATCGCCCAGTTGTTTGTATATATTGCACTGGACATCTGATAGTTCAGAGTTGGCAACCAAAGTTCTCAAAGAAAATTGAGCCTTATAAACAATAGACAACATCTTGAGTCTACGAAATATTGAAAGGATCATTACCCTGAAGTAAAAGGATATTAGTGAGCGTTCATGATGATAAGGCTATTGTTATGGGGAAAGCACAGAGCAAAAGAAGATTGGATATGTATAGTCAGATGCTATATAATTATGTACCACAATCTATTACTATACACTGTATGTCTACTGATTTGATAAGAACATGAGCTGTTATGTAGTTGTGCAATACAGTGTAGGTTATATGGTTCCCACTCTCTCAATCCTCTGTGTTAGTCCCTATACCGCCTGCTCGTCATTCTTTATAATAGATTGCTGACTATTACTTTAATCACAAAGACTGTGAATCCACCCTCACACTGGGTAAACTAACTTTAATCCTGATAGAACAAAAATATATCTTAGATTTGTTCATTTTCAGTTGGGAAGGTTCTGAGAATGGAAGCCATGCAGCTCATTGCACGTGCACAAAGACTTGTATGGGCTGTATAAAGGGACAGTGTATTCAAAAATAAACTTTCATGATTCAGATAAAGCATGCAATTTTAAGCAACTGTCTAAATGTAGCCACGAATCAGCAAGCGCTACCCAGGTGCTGAACCAAAAATGGGCCGGCTTCTAAGCTTACATTCCTGCTTTTTCAAATAAAGATAGCAAGAGATCGAATAAAATTTGATAATAGGAGTAAAATAGAAAGTTGCTTAAATTGCATGCTCTGTCTAAATCATGAAAGTTTTATTTTGACTAGACTATCCCTTTAAGCATATACATTTTAATGGGATATAACAGTCAAATTCTAAACCTCACAATATATTTGTTTGCAAAACGGTTGATAATTCTGTGCCAATTGTCCTCCCTGTCATGTCTGCCTTTGCATATCCATGAAAGCTGTGTGCATCTGACACTAGCACATGAGTTGCCTGGTGACCAGTTCTAGGGGGAAGCAAGGTCTACAAACTATCCCTAGGCTTCTAGTTTGCAATCTCATTTGGCTGAGGGTAAAATGTAATAATTACTATTCCCTGCACCATCATTTAGTGCCGGCCACGTCCCACAACTGCCTAACCCAACCTCCAGACCACCTGGCTCTGCCCTCAGAACATCTTCACCTCTTCCTGACCTGACCCTACTCATGTAGGGTTTGTCCCCCATAATAAGGTTTCTGGAACCGCCCTGCTGATGACACAACCAATGTGCTTGACAAATTGTAACAAAAAAATATTGTTACAAACTATAATGTATTGCAAATGTGCACCTTGTAAAATGTATACTGTGCTGCTGTGAACTTCAGAATAGAATTGTATGTCCCTTTAATAGTGTACAGCATACAGCCTGAGTCTGGTTCAGTTGTGCTGTCTGTAGATAAACCTTTTAAAGGATGGGGCATTTTAATTTTAAATGTCTTCCCATTTCTCTTAACATCTGGTAAAAACCTGCAAATGGATGAAAGTAAAAAAAGTGAACCTGGCTCACTTCCATGCTGCTACAGAGGCTATAACCAGTGAGCCAATCAAGAGCAGGAATAGGTGTGAATGATCCAATCACTTGCTGCAGTCTCATCTTGTGCAGTATAGGAGTGTTCCAGCACAGACTTTCCTACCATTTTGCAAGGGTTAAACACATAGGTAAAGGAAGTAATTTAATGACAAAACAATGCTATAAAAAAGATGATTATCATTGTAACTGTAGCAACACCTGCTATTCGCTTACATTACTCACATCTCTATGACAATAGGGGAAACTTTTGTTTATTCACATATAGAACAGTTTAGCTTTCTGGTGGCATTTACTGCTCTGTTGTCTTCACTGATCTTTATGTTTATCCCACATCTTTTGTATTGTAATTTTCACAAAGACCTCTTCTTACATTTGTGCTGTGTAGCAAGACCCCAGTTAATCTATGTCCACTTGTCCAGCACATGAATTCTAATCACATTTTATCATGCAAACCGGCCTTGCTCTCTGCTACCACCTAGTGGCAGTAAAGCTAATTTATTTGCCTGCCCATCTTCCTGTTGCCTTCCCTTTGTGCGCAGTGCAAGCATATTAGACCGGGGTTTATCCTACAGATCTCTCATGCTGTGTGCCAGGAGAACAGAGCTGCTGCCTTCATAAAGACACTAGGTTACCTGATCCTCTGAGGATGCAATATTAGATCACCTTTATCCAGCCGAGAACTGCTTATTCTGAAAGCTACTACACAAAGCCCTGTCCTGCAAGCCCAGCCAGCTGACAGCACCAACACCCTAGCCCTGCCTGGATCCTGCCTCTGGGAACTGCCAGGCTCACATTCTCTCCAAGGTGCTGATTCTAAAGGCCTTACAAGCTCTGGCTCTGATGGGTGCACAGAAAATGTAGTATACTATCAGCTTCAGTAGCATCTCATCAAGACCTTGTAAAGGGGACTATACCTAGGCTGATCATGGCTGCCTTGTGGAACAGCATCTGGACAAAGTCACTGCTGCTTCTGTTTATGGGTATGTGATGTACATTCATACTATCAATTTATCTAGCTACATGCCTATAGTGTGTATGTGAGTATGTATGGTTTTGTGTGTGTATGTGGGTATTTATGCATATGGGTTTGTGTGTGTATGTGGGTATGTATGTGTATGGTTTTGTGTGTGTATGTGGGTATGTGTATGGGTTTGTGTGTGTATGTGGGTATGTATGTGTATGGGTTTGTGTGTGTATGTGGGTATTTATGCATATGGGTTTGTGTGTGTATGTGGGTATGTATGTGTATGGGTTTGTGTGTGTATGTGGGTATTTATGCATATGGGTTTGTGTGTGTATGTGGGTATGTATGTGTATGGGTTTGTGTGGGTATGTATGTGTATGGGTTTGTGTGTGTATGTGGGTATTTATGCATATGGGTTTGTGTGTGTATGTGGGTATGTATGTGAATGGGTTTGTGTGTTTATGGGTATGTATGTGTATGGGGTTGTGTGGGTATGTGGGTATTTATGCATATGGGTTTGTGTGTGTATGTGGGTATGTATGTGAATGGGTTTGTGTGTTTATGGGTATGTATGTGTATGGGTTTGTGTGTTTATGTGGGTATTTATGCATATGTGTTTGTGTGTGTTTGTGGGTATGTATGTGTATGGGTTTGTGTGTTTATGGGTATGTATGTGTATGGGGTTGTGTGGGTATGTGGGTATGTATGTGTATGGGTTTGTGTGTGTATGTGGGTATTTATGCATATGGGTTTGTGTGTGTATGTGGGTATGTATGTGAATGGGTTTGTGTGTTTATGGGTATGTATGTGTATGAGGTTGTGTGGGTATGTGGGTATGTATGTGTATGGGGTTGTGTGTGTATGTGAGTATGTATGTGTATGGGTTTGTGTGTGTATGTGGGTATGTATGTGTATGGGTTTGTGTGTGTATGTGGGTATGTATGTGTATGGTTTTGTCTGTGTATGTGGGTATATACTGTATGTGTATGGGTTTGTGTGGGTATATATGTGTATGGGTTTGTGTGTGTGTGTGTGTATATGGGTATGTATGTGTATGGGTTTGTGTGTGTATGTGGGTATGTATGTGTATGGGTTTGTGTGTGTATGTGGGTATGTATGTGAATGGGTTTGTGTGGGTATGTGGGCATGTATGTGTATGGGGTTGTGTGGGTATGTGGGCATGTATGTGTATGGGTTTGTGTGTGTATGTGGTTATGTATGTGTATGGTTTTGTCTGTGTATGTGGGTATGTATGTGTATGGGTTTGTGTGTGTATGTGAGTATGTATGTGTATGGGTTTATGTGGGTATGTATGTGTATGGTTTTGTCTGTGTATGTGGTTATGTATGTGTATGGTTTTGTCTGTGTATGTGGGTATGTATGTGTATTGGTTTGTGTGTGTATGTGAGTATGTATGTGTATGGGTTTATGTGGGTATGTATGTGTATTGGTTTGTGTGTGTGTATACACACATATACACATGCATATACACATATCTATCTATCTATCTATCTATCTATCTATCTATCTATCTATCTATCTATCTATCTATTTATCTATCTAATCAAGTTTTCTGTTTAACTATCTGTCTTTCTGCATGTCTGTCAGTTACACACATCTACAAACTCATATAGGGAGGGGCAATGCAGGCTGACAATTAACTGTTTGCATGCCATGCTAGGGCCTTAGGTGTATGATGCCACTGAACAAGCAGCCTTCAACAGCACAATCAGAAGAGGAATGTTACTATAAATCTATTTTCTGCACAGATAGACAGTTGATATGGAACCATATTGCTGGGGTCTTATGCTGAGATATACTGTATATAAAATATATTAAGCTCACAGGCCATCAGCCTTGGACTATTGATTGAAATGTCAGCATCCGTCCTGAGTGTATTCCCAGGAGTAGTTTGAGTAGCTGTGCAAATGCAAAATAGCAGTGAAAGTGGCGAAGCGGCATCTGTAGACCATAGGGTAGACTCCTGGCACCCCTAGGCAAATGCTTACTAAATATATCCTGACATTTAAATGACCTGTGCCAGGTGATGTCACCTCTCATGTATCACTATAGCAACTCACAAATATAATAAATACAGAGAAAATAAGTTGGTTGCATTCAGTGGGAATACCCTTTCATTGGACCAAGAATGAATATTAAACGACAAGCTTTTAACGGTTTAATCTCCACTTCAGCAAACAGATCAACCTGCAGAAGAGAAAACAAATTCAGAAACTTATCTTTTAATATCCATTGCTGGTCCAATGAAAATCATCTGAATCAATAGAATAACACAGGTACTGCAATCAACACAAGGACACACACACACACATACAAATATATGATAACAAAATAACGTGATAATAAACAGAGTGTACTGCTCACGAAAAGTCACAGTTAACACTTATTGGATGTATTTTACAGCCTACTGTATCTGATATTTTAATAAGGTCTTAAACCAGGCAAAAAAAGCTGAGAGTTTGGCTTAAAGGGATATGATTCAGATAGGGAAAGCAATTTTTAGCAACTTTCTCATTTATTCCTATTATCAAATGTTCTTTGTTCTCTTGGTATCTTTATTTGAAAAGCAAGTATGTAAACTTAGGACCCAGACCATTTTTGGTTCAACACCTGGTTAGCCCTTGCTAAATATAGCCACCAATTAGCAAGCGCTACCCAGTGTGCTGAACAAAAAATGGCCTGGTTTCTAAGCTTACATTCCTGCTTTTCAAATAAAGATACCAAGAGAATGAAGTACAATTGATAATAGGAGTAAAGTAGAAAGTTGCTTAAAATTGAATGCTCTATCTGAATCATGAAAGAAACGGTGTGGGTTTCATATCCCTTTAACTTACATGTGAGGGCTAAAATATTGAAAAAATCTTAGTGGAATGTGGAAATATGTCAGAAAAGACAAATAGGTTTGTAATGTAGATCCGGGTGAAAGATGTTTTTTTAATAACTACTTATAAACAACTAATATGTAGTTGGAGGACTTTGGCAGATACCCCTTACAACTCATTGACTGACAGAGAATACTGCCCTGATATTAGTGCTTCTAACAGCACACTGATGTGAAGTTTCATTTATACCTCTACTTCTCTGCTGAGTACTCCAGTAGCTGTTATTATTATAATTATTATTATTTTTTTATTTCTTTCAAAAATTCTAACCAATTATTAAAATACAAACAGTAAACATGGAACAATAAATGCAGAATTCACAGTGGTAAAGTGACCAGGTACACAACGTTGAAAATTCAGATACTCCTGTTCACAAGATTCATTTCTCATCTCTCAATTAATTGGCCTAAAAAAGTGAAAAAGTTTAGAGCCTCAAAAGAATTAAATGTCTAGAATCATAAACATATAGCAAAGATATACAAATACAAATGTACGGGTGTTTGGATATAAAATCTTCCCACAAAAAGGAGTGATAGTCATCCATATGTTTAATCCATATATAGTGGGGGAGGGGGTTTCTAGTTGAAGGGTGTGAGTTACCCTATCTCTTCATAGAACAACATTTGGTAAAGCAGTTTTTTTCTAGTTCATAGGGATCAACCGTTTTGCTCTATTAATCATAATGGTTAGCAAGTTTAAATGTAATAGGCATTTTATTTTAGGAAGTCGATTAAAGAGGAAAAGCCTTTGGTCCATATTCAGTTGTATGGATAGTGCCAGTTTTATTTCAGCTTTTATGTTAGACCAATAATTACCAACAATGGCGCACGACCACCATATATGTATAAATGTACCTCTATATATGCAGCCTCTCCAACAATTCATTGTGATACCTGTATAAAGTACCACCTACTTAAGAGTTTTAAATTCATCTCTATTATGGAAATGGACAAAGTGGGTGAGTTCATTTGTTCAAATACTCATTGTCATTCCATTTTAGTTTGTGATTGTTGGATTTTAGCTGAAGAGAGTGGATTTGGATAGTGCGCTATAAGTTATTTGTAAACCATGGAAACTACACCCTTTAGTAAATAAGCATTATAACACATTTTAAAAAATGGTAAGTGGACATGAAATAGCAGACTTAAAGGGATGAATGGAAATAAAATAAAACAATTGTCGAATCTCAGGCCTAGGGATTCAATTATTTCCGTTTGTGATTTTAATTTTCTCTCACGCAGTATTGTATAATAAGGAAGTGACCTGTGTAGAGTATTTTCCGGTAGTATTATCAAGGAATGCAGAGGGGAGGTAGGGTTATCTAAAAGGGGCATTAAAGGGGATGTTAGGGTAGAGATTGATTTACATTTCTTATTACATTTATCCCAGACATTAAAGGGTGAAGAAGTCTGTGGGCAGCCGGTAACCAACACTTCCCTCCTAACTGTTTATAGTCTGCAATGTTGTCTAATTGTGACCATTCCTTGTTTGTGGTGTTTTTACAAGAGTTTACCACTCTAGTTAAAAAGGATGCTATCCTGTAATACATCAAATTTGGGGCTCTCATTCCCCCCTGCATTTAACCAAGTGCGCTAATCTGACATTAAATATTAATATTTCACATTCCAATGTTCTTCACATAGAAGAATATGTTCTATTATCATTATATATTTATGATGTTTTTTTTTTATTAAATATATATCTACTAGTCCTAAAGCCTGTGTACATGGGCCATTTTTTGCAGTGCAGCAGTCCCACCCCTTGCTCTCTCTCTCCCCCCTCTCTTTTACTCTCTCACCCCCCTCTCTCTCTCCCCCCTCTCTTTTGCTTTCTCTCTCTCCCCCCTCTCTTTTGCTCTCTCTCCCTCCCCCCTCTCTTTTGCTCTTTCTCTTTCACACGCTCTTTTGCTCTCTCTCACCCTCCTCCCTTTTGCTCTCTCTCCCCCCTCTTGTTTGCTTGCTCTCTCCCCCTCTCTTTTGCTCACTCCCCCCCCCTCTCTTTTGCTCTCTCCCATCTCTCTTTTGCCTCTCTCTCTCTCCCCCCCTCTCTTTTGATCTATCTTTCTCCCCCCTCTTTTTGCTCTCTTTCTCCCCCCTATTTTTTGCTCTCTCTCTCTCCCCCTCTCTTTTGCTCTCTCTCTCTCTCCCCTGTCTCTTTTACTCTCTCTTTCCCCCTCTCTTTTGCTCTCTCTCCCCCTTCTCTTTTGCTCTCTCTCCCCCCTCTCTTTTGCTCTCTCTCTTCCCCCTCTCTTTTTGCGCTCTCTCTCCCCCCTCTCTTTTGCTCTCTCCCCCCTCTCTTTTGTTCTCTCTCCCCCCTCTCTTTTGCTCTCCCCCTCTCTTTTGCTCTCTCTCCCCCCCTCTCTTTTGCTCTTTCTCCCCCTCTCTTTTGCTCTCTCTCCCCCACGCCCACTCTCGCTGGCCACGTCCCCGCAACCGCCCGCCAGCCACACCCCATCACGGGGCTCCCATCTTGCAACACCCCCTCATCACAGCCGTTCCCACTGGCCACGCCCCCATCACGGCGCTCCCATCCGGGCACGTCTTGCGCATGCCTCTGTTTTGCCTCGCCCACGCCTCTGTCACTGCTCTATCACTGAAAGCCAGGTTATCCTGTAATACATCAAATTTGGGGCTCTCATTCCCCCTTGCATTTAACCAAGTGCGCTAATCTGACATTAAATATTCATATTTTACATTCCAATGTTCTTCACATAGAAGAATATGTTCTATTATCATTATATATTTATGATGGGTTTTTTTTATTAAATATATATCTACTAGTCCTAAAGCCTGTGTACATGGGCCATTTTTTTCCGTGCAGCAGTCCCACCCCTTGCTCTCTCTCTCTCTCTCTCCCCCCTCTCTTTTGCTCTCTCTCCCCCCGCTCTCTCTCCCCCCTCTCCTTTGCTCTCTCTCCCCCCTCTCTTTTGCTCTCTCTCCCCCCGCTCTCTTTTGCTCTTTCTCTTTCACCCGCTCTTTTGCTCTCTCTCACCCTCCTCCCTTTTGCTCTCTCTCCCCCCTCTTGTTTGCTTGCTCTCTCCCCCTCTCTTTTGCTCACTCTCCCCCCTCTCTTTTGCTCTCTCCCATCTCTCTTTTGCGCTCTCTCCCCCCTCTCTTTTGCTCTCTCTCTCCCCCTCTCTTTTGCTTGCTCTCCCCCCCCCCCCTGTCTCTTTTACTCTCTCTTTCCCCCCTCTCTTTTGCTCTCTCTGCCCCTTCTCTTTTGCTCTCTCTCCCCCCTCTCTTTTGCGCTCTCTCTCTCCCCCCTCTCTTTTGCTCTCTCTCCCCCTTTCTTTTGTGCTCTCTCTCCCCTCTTTTTTGCTCTCGTCGCCGCCGCCCCTCTCTTTTGCTTTCTTTCTCTCTCCCTTCTCTTTTGCTTTCTCTCTCTCTCCCCCCTCTCTTTTGCTCTCTCTCCCGCCCCCCTCTTTTGCTCTTTCTCTTTCACACGCTCTTTTGCTCTCTCTCACCCTCCTCCCTTTTGCTCTCTCTCCCCCCTCTTGTTTGCTTGCTCTCTCCCCCTCTCTTTTGCTCACTCCCCCCCCCCTCTCTTTTGCTCTCTCCCATCTCTCTTTTGCTCTCTCTCCCCCCTGTCTTTTGATCTATCTTTCTCCCCCCTCTTTTTTGCTCTCTTTCTCCCCCCTATTTTTTGCTCTCTCTCTCCCCCTCTCTTTTGCTCTCTCTCTCTCTCCCCTGTCTCTTTTACTCTCTCTTTCCCCCTCTCTTTTGCTCTCTCTCTCCCCCTTCTCTTTTGCTCTCTCTCCCCCCTCTCTTTTGCTCTCTCTCTTCCCCCTCTCTTTTGCGCTCTCTCTCCCCCCTCTCTTTTGCTCTCCCCCCCTCTCTTTTGTTCTCTCCCCCCTCTCTTTTGCTCTCCCCCTCTCTTTTGCTCTCTCTCTCCCCCCTCTCTTTTGCTCTTTCTCCCCCTCTCTTTTGCTCTCTCTCCCCCACGCCCACTCTCGCTGGCCACGTCCCCGCAACCGCCCGCCAGCCACACCCCATCACGGGGCTCCCATCTTGCAACACCCCCTCATCACAGCCGTTCCCACTGGCCACGCCCCCATCACGGCGCTCCCATCCGGGCACGTCTTGCGCATGCCTCTGTTTTGCCTCGCCCACGCCTCTGTCACTGCTCTATCACTGAAAGCCAGGTTATCCTGTAATACATCAAATTTGGGGCTCTCATTCCCCCTTGCATTTAACCAAGTGCGCTAATCTGACATTAAATATTCATATTTTACATTCCAATGTTCTTCACATAGAAGAATATGTTCTATTATCATTATATATTTATGATGGGTTTTTTTTTATTAAATATATATCTACTAGTCCTAAAGCCTGTGTACATGGGCCATTTTTTTCCGTGCAGCAGTCCCACCCCTTGCTCTCTCTCTCTCTCCCCCCTCTCTTTTACTCTCTCTCCCCCTCTCTCTCTCCCCCCTCTCCTTTGCTCTCTCTCCCCCCTCTCTTTTGCTCTCTCTCCCCCCGCTCTCTTTTGCTCTTTCTCTTTCACCCGCTCTTTTGCTCTCTCTCACCCTCCTCCCTTTTGCTCTCTCTCCCCCCTCTTGTTTGCTTGCTCTCTCCCCCTCTCTTTTGCTCACTCTCCCCCCTCTCTTTTGCTCTCTCCCATCTCTCTTTTGCGCTCTCTCCCCCCTCTCTTTTGCTCTCTCTCTCCCCCTCTCTTTTGCTTGCTCTCCCCCCCCCCCCCTGTCTCTTTTACTCTCTCTTTCCCCCCTCTCTTTTGCTCTCTCTGCCCCTTCTCTTTTGCTCTCTCTCCCCCCTCTCTTTTGCGCTCTCTCTCCCCCCTCTCTTTTGCTCTCTCTCCCCCTTTCTTTTGTGCTCTCTCTCCCCTCTTTTTTGCTCTCTCGCCCGCCCCTCTCTTTTGCTTTCTTTCTCTCCCTTCTTTTTTGCTTTCTCTCTCTCCCCCCTCTCTTTTGCTCTCTCTCCCCCCCTCTCTTTTGCTCTTTCTCTTTCACACGCTCTTTTGCTCTCTCTCACCCTCCTCCCTTTTGCTCTCTCTCCCCCCTCTTGTTTGCTTGCTCTCTCCCCCTCTCTTTTGCTCACTCCCCCCCCCTCTCTTTTGCTCTCTCCCATCTCTCTTTTGCTCTCTCTCCCCCCTCTCTTTTGATCTATCTTTCTCCCCCCTCTTTTTTGCTCTCTTTCTCCCCCCTATTTTTTGCTCTCTCTCTCCCCCTCTCTTTTGCTCTCTCTCTCTCTCCCCTGTCTCTTTTACTCTCTCTTTCCCCCTCTCTTTTGCTCTCTCTCCCCCTTCTCTTTTGCTCTCTCTCCCCCCTCTCTTTTGCTCTCTCTCTTCCCCCTCTCTTTTGCGCTCTCTCTCCCCCCTCTCTTTTGCTCTCCCCCCTCTCTTTTGTTCTCCCCCCCCTCTTTTGCTCTCCCCCTCTCTTTTGCTCTCTCTCCCCCCTCTCTTTTGCTCTTTCTCCCCCTCTCTTTTGCTCTCTCTCCCCCACGCCCACTCTCGCTGGCCACGTCCCCGCAACCGCCCGCCAGCCACACCCCATCACGGGGCTCCCATCTTGCAACACCCCCCTCATCACAGCCGTTCCCACTGGCCACGCCCCCATCACGGCGCTCCCATCCGGGCACGTCTTGCGCATGCCTCTGTTTTGCCTCGCCCACGCCTCTGTCACTGCTCTATCACTGAAAGCCAGGTTATCCTGTAATACATCAAATTTGGGGCTCTCATTCCCCCTTGCATTTAACCAAGTGCGCTAATCTGACATTAAATATTCATATTTTACATTCCAATGTTCTTCACATAGAAGAATATGTTCTATTATCATTATATATTTATGATGGGTTTTTTTTATTAAATATATATCTACTAGTCCTAAAGCCTGTGTACATGGGCCATTTTTTTCCGTGCAGCAGTCCCACCCCTTGCTCTCTCTCTCTCCCCCCTCTCTTTTACTCTCTCTCCCCCTCTCTCTCTCCCCCCTCTCCTTTGCTCTCTCTCCCCCCCTCTCTTTTGCTCTCTCTCCCCCCCGCTCTCTTTTGCTCTTTCTCTTTCACCCGCTCTTTTGCTCTCTCTCACCCTCCTCCCTTTTGCTCTCTCTCCCCCCTCTTGTTTGCTTGCTCTCTCCCCCTCTCTTTTGCTCACTCTCCCCCCTCTCTTTTGCTCTCTCCCATCTCTCTTTTGCGCTCTCTCCCCCCTCTCTTTTGCTCTCTCTCTCCCCCTCTCTTTTGCTCTCTCTCTCTCCCCTGTCTCTTTTACTCTCTCTTTCCCCCCTCTCTTTTGCTCTCTCTGCCCCTTCTCTTTTGCTCTCTCTCCCCCCTCTCTTTTGCGCTCTCTCTCCCCCCTCTCTTTTGCTCTCTCTCCCCCTTTCTTTTGTGCTCTCTCTCCCCTCTTTTTTGCTCTCTCGCCCGCCCCTCTCTTTTGCTTTCTTTCTCTCCCTTCTCTTTTGCTTTCTCTCTCTCCCCCTTCTCTTTTGCACTCTCTCTCCCCCCCTCTCTTTTGCTCTCTCTCTCCCCCCTCTCTTTTGATCTCTCTCCCCCTTTCTTTTGTGCTCTCTCTCCCCTCTTTTTTACGCTCTCTCCCCCCTCTCTTTTGCTCCCTCTCCCCCCCTCTCTTTTGCTCCCTCTCCCCCTTCTCTTTTGCTTTCTCTCTCTCTCCCTTCTCTTTTGCTCTCTCTCTCCCCCTCTCTTTTGCTCTCTCTCTCTCTCCCCCCTGTCTCTTTTACTCTCTCTTTCCCCCTCTCTTTTGCTCTCTCTCCCCCTTCTCTTTTACTCTCTCTCCCCCCTCTCTTTTGCGCTCTCTCTCCCCCTCTCTTTTGCTCTCTCTCCCCCCTTTCTTTTGTGCTCTCTCTCACCTCTTTTTTGCTCTCTCTCCCCCCCTCTCTTTTGCTCCCTCCCCCCCCCCCCTCTCTTTTGCTTTCTTTCTCTCCCCTCTCTTTTGCTTTCTCTCTCTCCCCCCTCTCTTTTGCTCTCTCTCTCCCCCCTCTCTTTTGCTCTCTCTCCCCCTTTCTTTTGTTCTCTCTCTCCCCTCTTTTTTACGCACTCTCCCCCCCCTCTCTTTTGCTCCCTCTCCCCCCCCTCTCTTTTGCTCCCTCTCCCCCTTCTCTTTTGCTTTCTCTCTCTCCCTTCTCTTTTGCACTCTCTTTCCCCCCTCTCTTTTGCTCTCTCTCTCCCCCTCTCTTTGCTCTCTCTCTCTCCCCCTCTCTTTTGCTCTCTCTCTCCTGCTCACTTTTGCTCTCTTTCTCTCCCCCTCTCTTTTGCGCTCTCTCTCCCCCTCTCTTTTGCTCTCCCCTCCTCTATTTTGTTCTCTCCCCCCTCTCTTTTGCTCTCCCCCCTCTCTTTTGCTCTCTCTCCCCCCTCTCTTTTACTCTTTCTCCCCCTCTCTTTTGCTCTCTCTCCCCCACGCCCACTCCCGCCGGCCATGTCCCCGCGCTCCCATCTGGCCACGCCCCCTCATCACAGCCGTTCCCACTGGCCATGCCCCCATCACGGCGCTCCCACCCGGGCACGTCTTGCGCATGCCTCTGTTTTGCCTCGCCCACGCCTCTGTCACTGCTCTATCACTGAAAGCCAGGTATGTTTGTCTCTACTGCGCATGATAGCTTCGGACAAACATACCTGGCTTTTTTATATTATAGGATACTTACATAAATAGATGATTATATATAGGTATAGATATATACAGAAATATATAGGAATGTCTATTTAAAAAACTTGAAACATATTCCCTATGTGAAAAACATTGAAATGTGAAATATTTACAGGTACATACACAGTTAAACACTTTATTAAATATGAATAATGCATAAATATGGTTTTTCATGTTTTCATCCACTTGACTGCAAAGGGCTCCAATGCACTGAGATATATATTATATATATATATATATATATATATATATATATATATATATATATATATATATATATATATATATATATATATATATATATGCCACAGTGCATTCCCTGCTTGGGACACATACACACACAGCATGGAAGAAGGGCCGTGACCTCATGCAAAACTTTCTGCCTTCCAGAAAGCTCACTCCTCACCACTGTACAATGCATGCTGGGATTAGAATCCAGAATACTGAGAGTGAAACAGAGAACTTTAAATTCCACAATGCTATGTAACTTCCAGAATATTGTGCCTGTTCCTCTAAAACAGAGCTACATTGAGGGGTATTAAAAGGAAGAAAATAAAACGGACATTCAGTTGTCTTTTTTTCTAACGTTTCTACTCCCCCTAACCCCCCTCCCCTGTGTACACCCATGCATAGGTATTAATATGGAGTTTGACCCCCCTTAGTGGCTATAGCAGCTGCCACTCTTCTGGGAAAGCTTCCGACTGAATTTTGGAGTGTGTATGGTGGAATTTGTGCCAATTCAGTCAAAAGAGCAGTTGTAAGGTAAGGCATTGATGTAGGATTGGAAGGTCTAGCTAGCAATCAGCATTTAACTTCATCCCAAAGGTGTTCAGTGGGGTTGAGGTCAGGGTTCAGTGCAGACCACTTGACTTCCTCTACACCAAACTCAACAAACCATGTCTTTATGGACCTAACTTTGTGCAGAAAGGCACAGTCATGTTCAAATAGGAAAAAGCCTTCCCCAAACTATTACCACAAATTTGGAAGCACACAGCTGTCTGCAATATCCTTTATCAGTAATATGACCCTTCCCAGCAACTAAGAAGCCTTGCCAAAACCCTAAAAAACATTCCCTGACCATTATCCTTCCTCCACCAACCTTACAGTATGTACTATGCATTGTGGTAGGTAGTGTTCTCCTGGCATCTAGCACACCCAGATTCTTCCTCTTGACTGTCAGATGGTGAATTCTGATTCATCACTCCAGAGTCCAGTGGTGGAGTGCTTTACCCCACTCCAGCTGGCACTTGGCATTGCACATGTTCATATGAGGCCTGTGTACAACAGCTCAGTCAAGGAAGCCTATTTCATGAAGCATCCTATGCACAGTTTGTGCACTGATGTTGCTTAGAGAGGCATTATGGAACTCTGTAGTGAGTGATGCAGCAGATGATTGGCAATTTGTATGTGCTGCACACTTCAGGATTCAGTAGCCCCACTCTGTTGCTGGGCTGTTTGTTGCTTCTAGAAACTTCCACTTCACAATAAAAGCACTTGCAGAAGACCGCCACGGTGGGGCAGAAATTTCACAAATTAACTTATGGCAAAAATGACATCTTATGACCGTGCCATGTCTGAAATCACTGAGCTCTTCAGTACAACGTACTGCCAATGTATTTCTATGAAGATTTCATAGCTATGTGCTGGATTATATGCATTTATATCTAAATCAGTGCCTGAAATACAAAACCCAGAGGGGCGGTACTAACTTTTCCACTCAGTCCCTAAACACAAAAAATATAGTACAAAGGTTCGAGGGTGTATTAAGCGCTGGGCTAGATAAAGGAGATAGAAATGAACGAGATACAATACAGTAGTGGAAATATATGAAATAAAGTGTATAATAGGATATCTCTAATATGTTGATAGTTCCTAATAATATATCACAATACAGTATATAACCCCATACGGATAGAACAGGTGGAATAAAATGGCACGGGTTAGTATCAAAAGGAAAACTGGGTAACCTATAACAGTAAAATAATGCACTCAAAATATGGCAATGAATGCCTCTATGTAATAATGGACCGAGGTAGTTAAAAAAGTTCAAATATGTCCATATAAAATTCAGAGGTGTATGAAAAACCAAATACACAGAGATTGAAAATCCCACAGTTCTTCCCCTCTTGTGAATCTACTTACAGACTCGTACCCCAATAGTATGAGGTAATTTGAAAGCAATGGAATCTTTGTTTCAATCGGTCCTTTTACATATAGGTAGGGCTATTTGATATGCTCCTGAATCTTTGTTCCGTTCTCTTGTACGGCTCCGTTTGATATGCTCCTGAATCTTTGTTCCGTTCTCTTGTACGGCTCCGTTTGATATGCTCCTGAATCTTTGTTCCGTTCCCTTGTATGAAATGTATGACCCCAATGATATGAGGTAACAACAGTGTATGCAAAGTGATAGTGACAGGTTGCAGCTGTAAAACTATACACAGATCTGTACCGGCCGGTTACAGTTATCTGGAACACTGCATTTGGAATCAACGTGAAGAGTCGAGTATACAATAAGAAACAAAGTGTTCCTCTGGTACACCGACAACTGATGCGTTTCCTTCTTCATCAGAGGCATAATGCCGATGTTGAGTGGGTTGCGCTTTTTAAAGTTTGGCGGCAACACCCCCCCTACACTACTCGCCTTCCGATTGGTCCTGTCGATTCACACCCACAGTTGTTAAAATAAACGGATGGCGAGGACTCTTCACTACAGATTTTTCATTATTACAAATATATTATAAATAGCTGATATTCAAATGACATCCCTTAATTGAAATAACGTATGTCAAAAAGTTTTAAACCCTAAAAGGTATATCTATATGAGTAGCGTCTTACTCGACGGTTAAGACTAAATTTTTTAAAAATTCGATCTAATTCTAAAAACATACTATAGCTGTTAAGAACTTATCTAGTAAAAATAGATTTGATTAAATAAAATATATATAATCCAGTTCTTACAGACTGGATTAGATATATTGGTTAATTGATATGCAGCCTTTTTAAATGATCCATGGCATTATATACTAGACGTACATCTTTACATGGGTTTATTATTATATTTATGGATTTATGACAAAGAAAGAAATATTGGATGTAGGTATGAAGAAAATAGAGAATAAGTATTTTCTTTTTTGGTCCCCTGTTCTAGCGTGTATGAATATACGCAAGAAATATTTCATTTGATTTATATTCACATAGTATTAAATGTAGTTTTCAGTCTTCATTTCAGATATAGCCCTACTGTTCAGTATAAAATGTTAGTTAGTACATTGTGTTTGGAACAACTAAAGAGTGAATTTGATACAACTGAAACACTTTTTTAGTATAATCTTTTAGCTTTTTATTTGCACGTATATATATTTTTTCACCTATTAAATATTTAATTTAAGCAAATCTATTTTTACTAGATAAGTTCTTAACAGCTATAGTATGTTTTCATCCATGCAGGCATTCTATTCGGATGAATATTGCATTCAAAATCATCACTGTTATTTCCAATCGAAACTTCAGCTAATAGACAATTTATATTAACAAAAAGCTAACATTATAGGATTTGAACCTATCTTTCAATGTTAAAAGATCATTCAACTCTGTAGGACTAAAATCCAGCATCTAGTGCCTGAATGGCTGACCCTAATATCAGTCATTTGGATTAGTAATACTATGGCAGGAATTCACTGGACCAGTGGACACATAAATGGTAAGATCCCTGTACATCATCAAACAAAGTAGCTTATTAACCAAACAACTTAACACCTTCCTCCCATTCCAGCACCTTTTTTGACACCAAACGGCACAACAAATTAACAAATCAATATTGTCAAACAATCATTAGTTTCTCATCCATTTTGTTCAATAACATATTTGGCTTTTCGTGTACCGAACAACTTGACGATTATGCACATGTGTGAATGCACAGCTCTAATAAGATTTTCCCTTTTTCTTCTGCTAATGCCTCTTGCCCAGCATTATTCACCAAATTTTTAGAAATAATAGTTTTAAAATCCTGTTGCTCTTTTACTACTGTCAGTGATTTGACATAAATACAACACAAAACCAGTATAGTATATACAGTATCTCACAAAAGTGAGTACACCCCTCACATTTTTGTAAATATTTTATTCTATCTTTTCATGTGACAACACTGAAGAAGTGACACTTTGCTACAATGTAAAGTAGTGAGTGTACAGCCTGTATAACAGTGTAAATTTGCTGTCCCCTCAAAATAACTCAACACACAGTCATTAATTTTTAAACTGTTGGCAACAAAAGTGAGTACACCCCTGAATGGAAATGTCCAAATTGGGCCCAAAGTGTCAATATTTTGTGTGGCCACCATTATTTTCCAGCACTGCCTTAACCCTCTTGGGAATTGAGTTCACCAGAGCTTCACAGGTTGCCACTGAAGTCCTCTTCCACTCCTCCATAATGACATCACAGAGCTGGTGGATGTTAGAGACCTTGCGCTCAATAGGGTTTAGGTCTAAGACATGCTTGGCCAGCCCATCACCTTTACCCTCAGCTTCTTTAGTAAGGCAATGGTCGTCTTGGAGGTGTGTTTGGGGTCGTTATCATGTTGGAATATTGCCCTGCGGCCCAGTCTCAGAAGGGAGGGGATCATGCTCTGCTTCAGTATGTCACAGAACATGTTGACATTCATGGTTCCCTCAATGAACTGTAGCTCCCCAGTGCCGGCAGCACTCATGCAGGCCCAGACCATGACACTCCCACCACCATGATTGACTGTAGGCAAGACACACTTGTCTTTGTACTCGTCACCTGGTTGCCCCCACACAATCGACACCATCTGAACCAAATAAGTTTATCTTGGTCTTATCGGACCACAGGACATGGTTCCAGTAATCCATGTCCTTAGTCTGCTTGTTTTCAGCAAACTGTTTGCAGGCTTTCTTGTGCATCATCTTTAGAAGAGGCTTCCTTCTGGGACAACAAAAACCATGCAGACCAATTTGATGCAGTGTGCAGCGTATGGTCTGAGCACTGACAGGCTGACCCCCACCCCTTCAACCTCTGAAGCAATGCTGGCAGCACTCATATGTCTATTTCCCAAAGCCAACCTCTGGATATGACGCTGAGTACCTACACTCAACTTCTTTGGTTGACCATGGCGACGCCTGTTCTGAGTGGAACTTGTCCTGTGAAACTGCAGTATGGTCTTGCCCACTGTGCTGCAGTTCAGTTTCAGGGTCTTGGCAATCTTCTTATAGTCTAGGACTCTAGGTCATCTTTATGTAGAGCAACAATTCTTTTTTTCTGATCCTCAGAGAGTTCTTTGCCATGAGGTGACATGTTGAACTTCCAGTAACCAGCATGAGAGAGTGTGATAGCGATAACACCAAATTTAACACACCTGCTCCCCATTCACACCTGAGACCTTGTAACACTAACGAGTCACATGACACCGGGGAGGGAAAATGGCTAATTGGGCCCAATTTGGAAATTTCCACTTAGGGGTGTACTCACTTTTGTTGCCAACGGTTTAGACATTAATGGTTGTGTGTTGAGTTATTTTGTGGGGACAGTAAATTTACACTGTTATAGAGGCTGTACACTCACTACTTTACATTATAGCAAAGTGTCATTTGTTTAGTGTTGTCACATAAAAAGATAATAAATATTTACAAAAATGTGAAGGGTGTACTCACTTTTGTGAGATACTGTATATCATTGTTACAGTGTTGCAAATACAGCTGCCATATATTGTCCATTATGATGCTGTTTTTGATGAATTCAGATTTCCAATATGCTTTTCCAGAATGCAGACTAACTTATAAAGTCCAGAAATCATGTTAAAGAAATATAAGCTAGCATATTGCACAATAAAGGAACATGCTACACTTTCCAATTTACTTCTATTTACCAATTCCCTTCATTCTCTTGTTATCCTTTATTGAGGGAGCAGCAGTACACATCAGTAAGCTAATGAAAACATGAATATATGTGCAGCCACCAATCAGCAGCTAGCTCCCAAGCCTACCTAGATATGCTTTTCAGCAATGGATACCAAGATGTAAATTAGAAAGTTATTTAAAACGGTATTATCTATCTGAATCATTAAATATTTTTTTGGGTTTCATGTCCCTTTAATGACAAAACATTTCTTAAGATAATTAACTCGTAAGGGCTGTAAAAACTAAAAAGGAATACAAGTTAACATATATTTTAGTAATAAATCACACATGGTCCTTCAGTACCATATGTCTGATATTTTAAGTAATGTGTGCACTTTAAAATAGAGTCATTATTTATTTACGTGGAAATAGTATTCAGGGTAAATGTCTGTGGATAATGGCAGTTACAAGGAGCTTAGACGATCATTAAATGGACAAACAGCTCTCGTAGCATTTACTGTGCACTTAAAATATGATTAGAATAGGGATCAGAACTATCAGCGGTGTTGCTAAGGGGCTACTCTAAAAGGAGATGAAATAAAAAATGTATTTTGTGATTTAGATAGAGCATACACTTTCCAGTTTATAAAGAGCATATTCTTTCCAATGTATTTCTGTTATCAAGTTTAGTTCATACCTTTTAGTATCTTTTGTTCAAAAGCAGGTAGTTAGGCTCAGGAGCATGTGTGTCCTGAGCACTATTTGGCAGCAGTTTTGCGAGAATGCTTTTAGCCATGTTATACAATGTGCAGACATTCCTGCCAATTAGTGCTCAAAAGCATTCTTGCAAACACTGCTGCCATATACTGCTCCAGAAATGTGAATGCTACCTACCTAGGTATGCTCTTCAATTAAGCATTCAATGGGAGCTAAGTAAATTTGATAAAAGAAGTAAATAGGAACCTGTTCTATAATTGTATTTTCTATCATAATCACAATAGGAAAATCTTGGGTTTAATGTCCCTGCTTTTTTCCCATGAGGCTAAAAATTCCTGAGAACATTTTGATTTTATGTAGAATAAAAAATAGTTTTTATTTATTTTACCCATTTTTTTCCACCACCTAAGGAGAAGGTGGAATGTAGCCCAAAGGATTTACATTAACTGACCCCACAACATGCTACATGTACAGCTAGATTACAAGTTTGTGCATTCGTCTTTTAACGCTGAAAATATGGTATATTCAGCGTTAAAACAGCACCACAGCCATTAAAAGTCTTGTTGGTAAAGGTGTACCACAAGCGTTTTAGCCTGTAACGCAACGTCAGTACCGCACTCCTAAACAATGACATTTTCAATGCGATTCCCATAGCGCCGGTATTACGAGTTTTGCAGTGAGGCTAAAAAGCGAGCGTTACAGCCTAAAACAACAAGATCCGTAACGCCATCTAAAGTCAGTAGTTATGAGTTTTACGCTACAAAAGCTGTAACATAAAACACTAACACCCATAAACTACCTATTAACCCCTAAACTGAGGCCCTCCCGCATCGCAAACACTATTTTAAAGTTTTTAACCCCTAATCTTCCGCTCCCGACATCGCCGCCACTAAAAAAAAATATTAACCCCTCTCTGCCGCTTCCTAACATCATCATCACTATAACAAACTTATTAACCCCTAAACCACCACCCTCCTGCATCGCAAACACTATTTAAATATTATTAACCCCTAATCTTCCGTCTGCCCACATCGCCCCCACTATACTAAAGTTATTAAGCCCTACACCGCCAGCACTATAATAAACCTATTAACCCCTAAATCGCTAGCCCCCCCCACAACAAAATATACTAAATTAAACTATTAACCCCTAAACCGAAAGCCCCCCACATCGCAATAAACTAATTTAAACTAGTTTATATTAAAATTACAATTTCCCTATCTTAAATTTAATTAAAAATCTCCTTTTAAATTAAAAAAACTAACCACTAGATTTAGAGTTTTGTCGGTAAAAACCTGTGTAGCTAATGCTGCTTTTTTTTTGCCAACGCACCCTTCCAACAACGCTGGTATTTAGAGTTGTCTGAGGGGCTGCATTAGGCTCAAAAAAGGGTGCGTTGAGCCTAACTTAGCTCCACTTCAACCCTCAATACCAGCGTTGCTTACGGTAGCGGTAAGCTGGCAAAACGTGCGTGTGCACGATATCCCCATAGGAAACAATGGGGCAGTTTGGGCTGAAAAAAAACCTAACACCTAACGCAGCCCCATTGTTTCCTATGGGGAAACACTCTCTAAGTCTACACTTAACACCCTAACATGAACCCCGAGTCTAAACACCCCTAATCTTACACTTATTAACCCCTAATCTGCCGCCCCCGCTATCGCTGACACCTGCATTATACTATTAACCCCTAATCTGCCGCTCTGGACACCGCCGCAACCTACATTATACATATGAACCCCTAATCTGCTGCCCCTAACACCGCCGACCCTTATATTATATTTATTAACCCCTAATCTGCCCCCCCAACGTCACCGCTACCTAACTACACTTATTAACCCCTAATCTGCCGACCAGACCTCGCCGCCACTATAATAAATGTATTTACCCCTAAACCGCCGCACTCCCGCCTCGCAGTCTAAGTCTAAGCCTAACCCTAACACCCCCCTAACATAAATATAATTTAAATTAAACAAAATAATATTCCTAAAATTAACTTAATTAATCCTATTTAAAACTAAATACCGGTACTTACCTATCAAATAAACCCTAATATAGCTACAATATAAATAATAATTACATTGTAGCTATTTTAGGATTTATATTTATTTTACAGGCAACTTTGTATTTATTTTAACTAGGTACAATAGCTATTAAATAGTTAATAACCTACCTAGTTAAAATAAATACAAAATTACCTGTAAAATAAATCCTAACCTAAGTTACCATTAAACCTAACACTACACTATTATTAAATAAATTAAATAAATTTCCTACAATTACCTAAAATAAAATACAATAAAATAAACTATTCTATTATACAAAAAAAAAACAAACACTAAATTAAACCTAAATAAAAAAAGAATTACAAGCAGTTTAAACTAATTACACCTAATCTAAGCTCCATAATAAAATAAAAAAGCCCCCCAAAATAAAAAATTCCCTACCCTATTCTAAAATACAAAAGTAATCAGCTCTTTTACCAGCCCTTAAAATGGCTTTTTGCGGGGCATTGCCCCAAAGTAATCAGCTCTTTTACATGAAAATAAAAACATTACAACCCACCACCCACATACCCCTACTTTAACCCACCCAAACCCCCCTTAAATAAACCTATCGCTAACCCCCTGAAGATCATCCTACCTTGAATCGTCTTCACCCAGCCGAGCCAAATTCTTCATCCAAGGTGCGCAGAGGAGGTCCTTGATCGGGTAGAAGTCTTCATCCAAGCGGCAAAGAAGAGGTCCTCCATCTGGTAGAAGTGTTCATCCAGGCGGCGTCTACAATCTTCATCCAACCCTGAAGTGGATCGTCAGGGGGTTAGTGTTAGGCTTTTTTTAAGGGTTTATTGTGTGGGTTTTATTTTTTAGATTAGGGTCTGGGCAGTAAAGAGCTAAATTCCCTTTTAAGGGCAATGCCCATTCAAATGCCCATTTCAGGGTAATGGGTAGCTTAGGTTTTTTAGATTTTTTTTTTATTTTGTAGGTTTGGGGGGTGGGGGTTGTAATGTTAGTTGGTCTTCGTATTTTTTTTTTCACTAAAAGAGCTGCTATTGTATGTGGTAAGGGATAATCATCTTATCCTCCACGTCCATATTTGGCAGAGTGGTATTGTCTCTGCCCTGCTCGTGGAGCCTTGTTTGAGAGTGTCCCGGTTAGCTTATAAAAATGGCTCCTCGGGAATTTCCTATGTTTACTATTATGTGTTCATTACATCTAAATACTTTTTTATTTTCGTCTTAGTATAAGAGTTTTCTCACTTATGTACCTAAAGTATGGTAATCTACACACCCCATATTACTATAATAGTCATCATATAACACCTGATTTTCATTTTGTTTATTATATGCTGAGAATCTTTCTTCCTGTATGTTATGTCTCCAGACAGGTACTGACTTTCAGATCCCACAAGTGGATCTATTTCATTTTGTTGACACATGCTTTCCCTGTTACTTAACTGTAAAATGGGGCTTTATTAGGGTCAATACCGTGCTCCTCCTAATGTCACTGTATTACTGTTTGATCGAAGGACTACTGTCATGTACTTTTGTTTGAGATATTGCCCTATCAACAATGTTTGTACTTGGATGTTTTATTGCCTCAATAAAAATAATTAAAAAAAAAAAAAAAAAAAAAAAAAAAAAGAGCTGCTATCTTTAGGGCAATGTCCTACAAAAGGCCCTTTTAAGGGCCATTGGTAGTTTATTCTAGATTAGTTTTTTTTATTTTGGGGTGTTTTTTATCGGTATTAGAATAGGAATAGTTTTTTTTTAGTTATGATAATTTGTTTGTTATTTTGTGTAATGCATATTTTTAGGGGGTGTTTTTTTTAGCAAAAGAGCTGTTTAACTTAGGGCAATGCCCTACAAAAGGCCCTTTTAAGGGCCCCCCATAAAGGCCCTTTTAAGGGCCCTTGATAGTTTATTCTAGATTAGGCTTTTTTATTTTGGGGTGTTTTTTTTTTTTTTTTTTTAAAGGCTATTAGAATAGGAATAATCTTTATTTTTTTGTATAATTTCGTTTGTTATTTCGTTTGGTAGTTTTTTTTATTTTTTGTAATGTTAGGTTTTAGTGTAAAGCAGGTTAGGTTTTATTTCACAGGTAAGTTTGTATTTATTTTAACTAGGTAGTTAGTAAATAGTTAATAACTATTTAGTAACTATTCTACCTAGTTAAAATAAATACAAACTTACCTGTGAAATAAAAATAAAACCTAAGATAGCTACAATGTAACTATTAGTTATATCGTAGCTACCTTAGGTTTTATTTCACAGGTAAGTATTTAGTTTTAAATAGGAATTATAAATGAAAATTCAATTTAGATCTAATTTCATTATGTTAAATTTAGGGGGTGTTAGGGTTAGGTTTAGGGTTAGGATTAGGTTTAGGGGTTAATATAGTTTAATTTAGGTTGTTGCGATGTGAGGGCGCTGGCGGTTTTAGGGGTTAATAGGTTTATTTAGTGGTAGTGATGTGGGAGGCCAGAGATTTAGGGGTTGATAACTTTATTTAGTTGCGGTGATGTTGAGGAGTGGCGGAATAGGAGTTAATAACCTTAATATAGTGGCGGCGATATCGGGAGCGGCAGATTAGGGGTTAATAATTTTATTTAGGTGGCGGCGATATCTGGAGCTGCAGATTTGGGATTAATAACTTTAATATAGTTGCGGCAATGTTGGGGTGCGGTGGAATAGGGGTTAATAACTTTAGTATACTGGCGGCGATATCGGGAGCGGCAGATTAGGGGTTAATAATTTTATTTAGGTGGCGCGATATCGGGAGTGGCAGATTAGGGGTTAATAACTGTAGGCAGGCATCAGCAATGTCAGGGGCAGCAGATTAGGGGTGTTTAGACTCAAGGTTTATGTTAGGGTGTTAGGTTTAAACTGTATTTTCTTTTTCCCCATAGACCTCAATAGGGCTGCGTTATGGAGCTTTTTATTCTGCGATTGCAGGTGTTAGACTTTTTTTTGCCGGCTCTCCCCATTGATATCTATGGGGAAAGCGTGCACAAGCTTGTTTTGGGTGCGGTATGGAGCTTAAAATCTCCTTATTGCACACGCAAGCCGTGTTTTTCAAAACTTATAAAGGCAGCGCTATAGGGAATTAAATAACGCAACTTTTGTTGCGTTCGTTAATTTCCCTATAGCGCTCAAAACTCGTAATCTAGCTGATTGTTCACTGCAGGAGCTTATGTATATCAGTTTGTATTTTGGCCGCCGCAAAGGACATAAGATAAACATATTCAAAAGGCTTTTCCCTGATCTGCAACCAAAATGTAGATGTTGCTAATAAAATTACAGTTAACTGTTCATGAAACATTTGTTGTATATGCAGATGTTTTGCAATGCAGTATAGGAATATGTACATATGAATTCTACACATAGAGAAGCGCTTTATTGCCCCGTTAATCTGTTCCTAGCAGCACTTTATTTTTCAGATACATATTTTACATATAAGAAGGCTTTTTTATCAGACACAGAAACAAATGAACCTGCTGTGGTTCAGCTAGCATTATCCAGGCCCTCTATATGCATATATACATATGCCAAACAAACAGAGCCATCACAGCTATGCAGACAGATTTATGATCACTTTAAAAGCAGCTATTACATATCTTTAGGGCACAATGTATTGACTGCCTAATTGGTAGTCCTCAAATAACCTACAGTTACAGCTGCAATTAAATCTAAAAATACACTTGTATCTAGAAGTCCATTAAGGGCTAGATTACGAGTGGAGCGCTATTTACAACTCACAAGCTAACTCCACTAGTAAGCTTTTTTATATTTATATATACAGTGTATATATATATATATACTGTATATATATATATTTATATATATATATATATATATATATATATATATATATATATATATATATATATATGATATTTTGGTACAATATACAGGTAGCCCTCAGTTTACGCCGGGGTTAGGTTCCAGAAGGAATGGTTGTAAATCGAAACCATTGTAAATTGAAACCCAGTTTATAATGTAAGTCAATGGGAAGTAAGGGAGATAGGTTCCAGGCCCCTCTTATTAAGTAACACTTAATACATTATTAAAATGAAGACTTTAAATGCTATACAGCATTATAAACCTAATAAAATAATCACACAACACAAAATATATAATTAAACTAAGTTAAATTACCAAAAACATTTGCTAAACAGCATTATAAACCTAATAAAATAAACACACAACACAGACTTCACTTGCATTTTTCTGCAAACAGTTCTTTCTTTGCATTCCAATCTGGACTGAGTTATAGACAGGAAGATCTTGTTCCTTTGAAATCTGCTCGATAGCTCAGGTCGGGTTAAACTGATTAATTTCAGCTTGCTTGGCTTTGCTGCAACACAAGCGGACAGCTCCACCTACTGGCTATTTTAATAAATGCACTGCTTCTCAAAGCTTTTTAATAGCAGTCACATGACTGGAAAAAAAGGTTGTTATTCTGAAACGGTGTAAATTGAACCGTTGTAAAACGAGGGCCACCTGTATATTTATACCTATATATATATATTTATATATATATATAGGAATAGCTATTTAAAAATACCTAGAACATATTCTGCTATGTGCTATATTTACAGTAAATATAAATATTGCATAAATATGATTTTACCTGTTTTATCTACTTGACTGCATAGCGCTCCAATGCACTTATATATATGTCTATGTGTATATATACCTGTACATACATGTATACACATATAAATACATAAAGTTTTTACACTGGATTTTAGATCAGCATCTGTGCATATTATTATTTATAGTAGTGTCTGTTACATGCAGTTAAATTAAAATTGGTGTAATGAATATATATTACACAGTACAGTTACACTCATAATAACACTATCTAATAAATTATCATTACAAAGTACAGTTACACTCATAATAACACTATCTAATAAATATACATTACACAGTACAGTTACACTCATAATAACACCATCTAATAAATATATATTACACAGTACAGTTACACTCATAATAACACTATCTAATAAAAATACATTACACAGTACAGTTACACTCATAATAACACCATCTAATAAATATACATTACACAGTACAGTTACACACATAATAACACTATCTAATAAATATACATTACACAGTACAGTTACACACATAATAACACTGTCTAATAAATATACATTACATAGTACAGTTACACACATAACACCATCTAATAAATATATATTACACAGTACAGTTACACACATAATAACACCATCTAATAAATATACATTACACAATACACTTACACATATAATAACACCATCTAATAAATATACATTACACAGTACAGTTAAACTCATAATAACACCATCTAATAAATATATATTACACAGTACAGTTACACACATAATAACACCATCTAATAAATATACATTACACAGTACGGTTACACACATAATAACACTATCTAATAAATTATCATTACAAAGTACAGTTACACTCATAATAACACTATCTAATAAATATACATTACACAGTACAGTTACACTCATAATAACACCATCTAATAAATATATATTACACAGTACAGTTACACTCATAATAACACTATCTAATAAATATATATTACACAGTACAGTTACACACATAATAACACTATCTAATAAATATACATTACACAGTACAGTTACACACATAATAACACTATCTAATAAATATACATTACACAGTACAGATAAACTCATAATAACACCATCTAATAAATATATATTACACAGTACAGTTACACACATAATAACACCATCTAATAAATATACATTACACAGTACAGTTACACACATAATAACACCATCTAATAAATATATATTACACAGTACAGTTACACACATAATAACACCATCTAATAAAAGTTATTTAAAAAAAAAATATTGCACAAAAAGTGCTAAAAAGTGCTAAAAAGATATGAGAAGAAAAAAGGCAGGCAAAGGGCTTTAACAAATACATATATACATATATATGACTAAATATGTATATGTATGTGTATGTATGTATACATATATATATATATATATGTATGTATTTGTATGTGTGTACATATGTATTTATATGTGTATACAGTATATGTATTTACAGACATAAATACACATAAGACATACAAATATATATACAGCAAAGCTTTTTTTCTATAGTGACTACGCCCACTAAACCTTTCACGACAAATTATCTGACACATCTCCAACATACGCAAATTCCGTATGAGAAACCTTCATTGGGGATTTATACATTCAAGTGGCGAACACCTCCAAGTGGCCGAAACATTATTGAAGTAACTAGCTGGCTAACCAAGTCCCACAGTGCGCTCGACAACGAGTACCAGATACAGTTCTGGACACAGCTTTATTTGTCCATCCGTGCCTGCCTTACCGAATAAGATTGAGGTTAATTCCAGTAAGTGAATACCCCATATGGGCTTTTGCCTGAAGAATTTTATTGACACCAATATGGACTATATCTTTTTTTTAATTTCTAATTCGAGTCAGATTTCTCCGCTCTGACATCTTTTATGCACATTATTAGCGTTGCACTTTTATGGACGGCATCTAAATTATATGGTGTTTTTAGGTTAAAATACGTTTTTTAGGTTTCATTGAGATTCCATTTATCTTCAATATCCATTTATATATATGTTTATATCTGAGATGCATTCATGTACCACCGTGGTTCGCTATATGCATCTATTCTGAGTCACAATTACTATTCGTTCGCTCCCTAGTCCACACATATATACACAGTCTTATTTTTCATCGCTTCTTCTCTTGGATACAGTGCACTTATATATATATATATATATATATATATATATAGTCATTATTTATTGGACGAATATTTATCATTCACACTTTTGATTACTATCTAGTCTCATTTTATAGCGCTGAGGTGTTGTGCAGTATTCCTTCCCTTTACATTTATCGCTCGAGTGTCTTGGAAAAGGTCACTCACCCTTACTATCTCATCAACACCTCTTGGCAGCTATTTTTTAACACTCACAATTATTTTATTTATCATTTTTATTCTAGTACATTATTTTCCCATTACAGTATTTTATTTCATTGCTTGTTTTGCATTGCATCCAATCTTATCTATATGAATTATTGTTACTATTTTTTACTATTTATATAGTTTTGCACTTTCTATTCTAAATAGCTTACACCTTCTCCAGTAGTTGGTGTATTCTACTTCAAGTTTATATATACAGTATATATATATATATATATATATATATATATATATATATATATATATATATATATATATATATATATATAAAGGGAGTGCAGAATTATTAGGCAAATGAGTATTTTGATCACATCATCCTCTTTATGCATGTTGTCTTACTCCAAGCTGTATAGGCTTGAAAGCCTACTACCAATTAAGCATATTAGGTGATGTGCATCTCTGTAATGAGAAGGGGTGTGGTCTAATGACATCAACACCCTATATCAGGTGTGCATAATTATTAGGCAACTTCCTTTCCTTTGGCAAAATGGGTCAAAAGAAGGACTTGACAGGCTCAGAAAAGTAAAAAATAGTGAGATATCTTGCAGAGGGATGCAGCACTCTTAAAATTGCAAAGCTTCTGAAGCGTGATCATTGAACAATCAAGCGTTTCATTCAAAATAGTCAACAGGGTCGCAAGAAGCGTGTGAAAAAACCAAGGCGCAAAATAACTGCCCATGAACTGAGAAAAGTCAAGCGTGCAGCTGCCAAGATGCCACTTGCCACCAGTTTGGCCATATTTCAGAGCTGCAACATCACTGGAGTGCCCAAAAGCACAAGGTGTGCAATACTCAGAGACATGGCCAAGGTAAGAAATGCTGAAAGACGACCACCACTGAACAAGACACACAAGCTGAAACGTCAAGACTGGGCCAAGAAATATCTCAAGACTGATTTTTCTAAGGTTTTATGGACTGATGAAATGAGAGTGAGTCTTGATGGGCCAGATGGATGGGCCCGTGGCTGGATTGGTAAAGGGCAGAGAGCTCCAGTCCGACTCAGACGCCAGCAAGGTGGAGGTGGAGTACTGGTTTGGGCTGGTATCATCAAAGATGAGCTTGTGGGGCCTTTTCGGGTTGAGGATGGAGTCAAGCTCAACTCCCAGTCCTACTGCCAGTTTCTGGAAGACACCTTCTTCATGCAGTGGTACAGGAAGAAGTCTGCATCCTTCAAGAAAAACATGATTTTCATGCAGGACAATGCTCCATCACACGCGTCCAAGTACTCCACAGCGTGGCTGGCAAGAATGGGTATAAAAGAAGAAAATCTAATGACATGGCCTCCTTGTTCACCTGATCTGAACCCCATTGAGAACCTGTGGTCCATCATCAAATGTGAGATTTACAAGGAGGGAAAACATTACGGTACCAACAGTGTACCAAGGGTTAATACCAGATGACAACGTCCTGCATAGACAATCAGCAATTCACAACCCCGATCAATTTCCCCTCAAACATGAGACCAAGCTCCACATTTCAGGTTTAAAACAGAATGACATTTATTAAAGGCTAGATGCCTAGTATTTATACAGGTTTGACTCCAGATGGGGGGGTTGAAAGACTCTTGTACATTTAGATAAAAAGGGGAAGACGCCCTTTTATGAAACAGTAGAATTACATTACTTAAATACTTTACTTAGGCAGATAACAACTTAAACACATTTGGCTTGTCTTATCACCTAGCGTCTGCTCTCTGAGGGTGATTAAACAATGGCCTGTTTATTACTTAAATGAAATTATAGCACACAATAGCTGAGGCCAGAAAACCTGTCTTTAGAAATTAGATTCTTAAAGCTAAACACAGTTAACTCCTTCAGTCCTGACAGAAGGGTCTGTCACAGTACACCTCTCTGAACAGTGTCTGGGAGGCTGTGGTTGCTGCTGCACGCAATGTTGATGGTGAACAGATCTAAACACTGACAGAATCCATGGATGGCAGGCTTTTGAGTGTCCTTGCAAAGAAAGGTGGCTATATTGGTCACTGATTTGTTTTTGTTTTGTTTTTGAATGTCAGACATGTATATTTGTGAATGTTGAGATGTTATATTGGTTTCACTGGTAAAAATAAATAATTGAAATGGGTATATATTTGTTTTTTGTTAAGTTGCCTAATAATTGTGCACAGTAATAGTCACCTGCACACACAGATATCCCCCTAAAATAGCTATAACTAAAAACAAACTAAAAACTACTTCCAAAACTATTCAGCTTTGATATTAATGAGTTTTTTGGGTTCATTGAGAACATGGTTGTTGTTCAATAATAAAATTAATCCTCAAAAATACAACTTGCCTAATAATTCTGCACTCCCTGTATATATGTGTGTGTACAAACATATATACACATATAAATACATATATACTAAAATTGCGTTTGTAACGCGTCCGTTTGAGTCACCAGTTGCGCACGCATCCTCATAGGAATGTTGGCTGTGCGAAGCAGCCAAAAGAATCTACCTGGATGCAGCGAAGCTGCATCCAGGTGGATTTCGAAAGTGGCAGGGTGGTGGTCAATTCTTTCACCACCCTGCCATTTTCGGAATTCACTTGGATGCAGCGTAGGGAAACAAAGCATTAAAAAAAAACATGCAAAACTAACCTCCTGCACGAAGTATTAACAAACACCTAAACCGCCAACCCCCACATTACAAAATATTAAAGTAATTAACCCCTAATCCGCAAATTAAACAACGCAAATAACATAATTAAAATATTAACCCCTAAACAGCCAACACCCACATCGCAATAAACCTAATTAACCTATTAACCCTTAAACCGCCAACTCCCCACATTGCAATAAACTTAATTAACCTTTTAACTACTAAACCGCCAACCCCCCACAACGCAAATAGCTAATTTAATTAATAAGCCTCCTAACCTAACACCCCCTAAATTAACCCCAATAACATAAACTAAGTTACAATTAAAATAAAACCTAACATTAAATTACAAAAAATGTATCTAAAATTACAAAAAATAAAAAGTCTAAAATTACAGAAAAAAAAAATATATCAAAAATAAAAAGCATTAAACCTAATCCCTATGAACCCCCCCACAAATAAAAACACCCCCTAAGGCCGTTTGTAGGGCATTGCCCTAAGTAAAACAGCTCTTTTACATTTAAAAAATACTAACGGCTAGATTTAGAGTTTTGCGTTTAGCGTTAGCTACGCATGCTTTTTTTTTCTCCGCACCTTTTAAATACCGCAGGTATTTAGAGTTCACAGAATGGCTGCGTTAGGCTCCAAAAAGGGAGCGTAGAGCATAATTTACCGCCACTGCAACTCTCAATACCAGCGGTGCTTACGGACGCGGCCAGCTTCAAAAACGTGCTCGTGCACGATTCCCCCATAGGAAACAATGGGGCAGTTTGAGCTGAAAAAAAACCTAACACCTGCAAAAAAGCAGCGTTCAGCTCCTAACGCAGCCCCATTGTTTCCTATGGGGAAACACTTCCTAAGTCTGCACCTAACACCCTAACATGAACCCCGAGTCTAAACACCCCTAACCTTACACTATTAACCTCTAATCTGCCGACCCCGCTATCGCTGACCCCTGCATATTTTTTTAACCCCTAATCTTCCGCTCCGTACACCGCCGCAACCTACGTTATCCCTATGTACCCCTAATCTGCTGCCCGTAACACCGCCGACCCCTATATTATATTTATTAACCCCTAATCTGCCGCCCCCAACGTCGCCGCCACCTACCTACAATTATTAACCCCTAATCTGCCGACCGGACCTCACCGCTACTATAATAAAGTTATTAACCCTTAATCCGCCTCACTCCCGCCTCAAAAACCCTATAATAAATAGTATTAACCCCTAATCTGCCCTCCCGAACATCGCCGACACCTAACTTCAAGTATTAACTCCTAATCTGCCGACCGGACCTCGCCGCTACTCTAATAAATGGATTAACCCCTAAAGCTAAGTCTAACCCTAACACTAACACCCCCCTAAATTAAATATAATTTTTATCTAACGAAATAAAATAAATCTTATTAACTAAAGTATTCCTATTTAAAGCTAAATACTTACCTGTAAAATAAACCCTAATATAGCTACAATATAAATTATAATTATATTGTAGCTATTTTAGGATTAATATTTATTTTACAGGCAACTTTGTATTTATTTTAACTAGGTTTAATAGCTACCTAGTTAAAATAATTACAAAATTGCCTGTATAATAAATCCTAACCTAAGTTACAATTAAACCTAACACTTCACTGTCAATAAATTAATTAAATAAAATACCTACAATTACCTACAATTAAACCTAACACTACACTATCAATAAATTAATTACATACAAATACCTACAAATAAATACAATTAAATAAACTAACTAAAGTACAAAAAATAAAAAAAGAACTAAGTTACAAAAAATAAAAAAATAATTTACAAACATTATAAAAATATTACAATTTTTATCTAATTACACCTACTCTAAGCCCCCCTAATAAAATAACAAAGCCCCCCAAAATAAAAAAATGCCCTACTCTATTCTAAAATAAAAATTGAAAAGCTCTTTTACCTTACCAGCCCTTAAAAGGGCCTTTTGCGGGGCATGCCCCAAAGAATTCTGCTCTTTTGCCTGTAAAAAAAAACATACAATACGCCCCCCAACATTACAACCCATCACCCACATACCCCTAATCTAACCCAAACCCCCCTTAAATAAACCTAACACTAAGCCCCTGAAGATCTAACTACCTTATCTTCACCGATCACCGATCCGTCCACAAGAGGATCAGAAGTCTTCATCCAAGCCCAAGCGGGGGCTGAAGAGGTCCATCATCGGGCTGAAGTCTTGATCCAAGTGGGGGCTGAAGAGATCCATCATCGGGCTGAAGTCTTGATCCAAGCGGGGGCTGAAGAGATCCATCATCCGGCTGAAGTCTTGATCCAACCGGGGGCTGAAGAGGTCCATCATCCGGCTGAAGTCTTCTATCAAGCGGCATCTTCAATCTTCTTTCTTCCGGATCCATCTTCATCCCGCCGATGCGGAACATCCATCCGGGCCGACGACTTCCCGACGAATGTCGGTTCCTTTAAGGGACGTCATCCAAGATGGCGTCCCTCGAATCCCGATTAACTGATAGGATTCTATCAGCCAATCGGAATTAAGGTGGGAAAATTCTGATTGGCTGATGGAATCAGCCAATCAGATTGAGCTCGCATTCTATTGGCTGATCGGAACAATAATTGTAGGTAGGTGGCGGCGACGTTGGGGGGGACAGATTAGGGGTTAATAAATATAATATAGGGGTCGGCGGTGTTAGGGGCAGCAGATTAGGGGTACATAGGGATAACGTAGGTTGCGGCGGTGTGCGGTCGGCAGATTAGGGTTTAACAAATTTTTATTAGAGTGGCGGCGATGTGGGGGGACCTCGGTTTAGGGGTGCATAGGTAGTTTATGGGTGTTAGTGTACTTTAGAGCACAGTAGTTAAGAGCTTTATGAACCTGCGTTAGCCCAAAAAGCTCTTAACTCCTGGCTTTTCTCTGCGGCTGGAGTTTTGTCGTTAGAGTTCTAACTCTCACTCCAGCCAAGACTCTAAATACCGGCGTTAGAAAGATCCCATTGAAAAGATAGGATACACAAATGGCGTAGGGGGATCTGCGGTATGGAAAAGTCGCAGCTGGAAAGTGAGCGTTAGACCCTTACCTACACGACTCTAAATACCAGCGGTAGCCCAAAACCAGCGTTAGTAGCCCCTAACGCTGGTTTTGATGGCTAACGCAAAACTCTAAATCTAGGCGTAAGTCCCCCTGCCAACAGTAAAACTCCCCCACCCACCAAACCCCCCAAAAACCTAACACTAAGAAAAACCTAAACTGCCCATTGCCCCTAAAGGGGCATTTGTATGGGCATTGCCCTTAAAAGGGCATTCAGCTCTTTTACAAGCCCATTAAATTCCTAATCTTAAAAATAATTTAAAAAATCTAACCCCCAAATAGGTACTCACCGTTCCTGAAGTCTGGCAGAGAAGGTCTTCTTCCAGGCGGCTCCATCATCTTCTGTCTTCATCCGGAGCAAATGTGGCGTTGAGCGGAGGTGCGGAGCTGGCTACCCTGATGCACGGATCCTCAGCGGTGGTATTCAGTGGAGGTTCCTCTTCATGCGATCGTCCGTCGCACACTGAAGATTGAATGCAAGGTACCCCATATTTATTGGGGTACTTTGCATTCCTATTGGCTGAAATTTTGAAATCAGCCAATGGGATGAGAGCTACTGAAATTTTATTGGCTGATTTGAACAGCCAATAGGATTTCAGTAGCTCTAATCCTATTGGCTGATTTCAACATCTCAGCCAATAGGAATGCAAGGTACCCCAAATTGAATGCGGTACCTTGCATTAAATTTTTTGTGTGCGCCAGAGATCGGATGAAGAGGAGCCTCCCCGCAGCTGAGAATCGCCGCCTCTGAAGACCGCCCCTGAGGACTGCCAAGAACCACTGTTAAGGAGCACAGCTCCGGATCCGCACATCAGGGAAGACCGCTCCACACCTCTGCTCAGCGCCACCTTCGCTCCAGATGAAGATAGAAGATGATGGAGCCGCCTGGAAGAAGGCCTTCTCTGCCGGACTTCAGGAACGGTGAGTACCTATTTGGGACTTAGTCTTAGGCTTTTATTTTTTGGGGTGGCTTTTTTTTAGATTAGGTTTTTTAGGGCAGTAAAAGAGCTGAATGCCCTTTTAAGGGCAATGCCCATACAAATGCCTCTTTAGGAGCAATGGGTAGTGTAGGTTTTTTAGTGTTAGTTTTTTTATTTTAGGGGTGGGGGATTTTTACTGTTAGGGGGGACTTAGTATTTTTTAAATGTAAAAGAGCTGTTTAACTTAGGGCAATGCCCTACTAAAGGTCCTTTTAAGGGCTATTGGTAGTTTAGTATTAGATTAGGAGGTGTTTTTTGGGGGGTGTTTTTATTTTTATAGGGGTATTAGTTTAGGTTTAAATTTTTTATTTTGGAAAGTTGTTTTTTTTTTTCTGTAATTTTACTTTTTTATTTGTTGTAATATCACCTTTGGGGTTTGTTATTTTTAAACATAGACTACCCTCTGGGAAGGATTATCGCCTATATATATATAAAAGCATTGGAGCTCTTTGCAGTTAAGTAGATGAAAACATATAAAATCATATTTATGCAATATTCATGTTTCATAAAGTGTTATACTGTGTATTTAATGTAAATATTTCACTTCCCAATGTTCTACACATAGTCCTATGTGTGTCTGTAAATATCTATACACAGGGATGGAACTACTATTGGTGCAGTGGCAATGGAGCCCAGGTGCTGGGGGGGGGGGGGGCATAGCAGTCAGTCTATACATAGGTATGTGCAGAATGTCTATAATACTAATGCTGGGGGGTCACATAGCAGTCAGTCTATACATAGGTGTGTGCAGAATGTGTACAATACTAATGCATGGGGGCCCCATAGCAGTCAGTCTATACATAGGTGTGTGCAGAATGTGTACAATACTAATGCTGGGGGTCCCATAGTAGTCAGGCTATACATAGGTGTGTGCAGAATGTGTACAATACTAATGCTGGGGGATCACATAGCAGTCAGTCTATACATAGGTGTGTGCAGAATGTGTACAATACTAATGCTGGGGGTCCCATAGCAGTCAGTCTATACATAGGTGTGTGCAGAATGTGTACAATACTAATGCTGGGGGGTCACATAGCAGTCAGTCTATACATAGGTGTGTGCAGAATGTGTACAATACTAATGCATGGGGGTCCCATAGCAGTCAGTCTATACATAGGTGTGTGCAGAATGTGTACAATACTAATGCTGGGGGGCCCCATAGCAGCCAGTCTATACATAGGTGTGTGCAGAATGTGTACAATACTAATGCTGGGGGGTCCCATAGCAGTCAGTCTATACATAGGTGTGTGCAGAATGTGTACAATACTAATGCTGGGAGGTCCCATAGCAGTCAGTCTATACATAGGTGTGTGCAGAATGTGTACAATACTAATGCAGGGGGTCCCATAGCAGTCAGTCTATACATAGGTGTGTGCAGAATGTGTACAATACTAATGCAGGGGGTCCCATAGCAGTCAGTCTATACATAGGTGTGTGTAGAATGTGTACAATACTAATGCAGGGGGTCCCATAGCAGTCAGTCAGGGGCGTATTAAGGCATAGGCCAACGAGGCCGGTGCCTAGGGCAGCAGATTTTTAAGGGGCAGCAGAATTTTGAGTCCCTAGGGCTACTTTACTGAACTCAGGGTCGGGTGGCTATGGGATTGTATGTGGGTGCGCATGACATGGTGACAGTGGAGGCGGAGCTCACTTGCGCAGCCTGGCCTGGACTGAGAGAGAATGCGGTATTCTTCCTGGCTCCACCGCGTGATTGAGATGCACACAGACTACACAGTGCAGTGTGCACTACAATGTGACCACTGTGAAACAGCATATGCATTAAAATACTTAAATGGATTAGTCACTAAATACTTGTACATTTACTGTTTGTCTATCCGTCATACATGCAAAGAATAAGTATTTATTGCTGAATCTATATAACTATGTGACTTAAAACACAACTGAAAATATGTTGCATGCATTTAATACATTCAGAAACAATACAAGTATATACTTTATTATGATTGTATCATGTGACTTTATCCCCTAGGATACAATTCCTAAACCTATCATAACTACTGTTGTATTTTTTTAAGTACTTTTAAAGGCCAGTTTGTATATTCATTACATATTTATCCAAGCAGATATTTTGCTTAAATAACTGTCAATCACTAAAGAAGATGTTTAAGGTTAAACAACTAGCTACTGACAAACTATCATACAGTGAAGAATATTTTTTTCCGATATAAACACTTTAATCATCTGACTTGCAAAATAATGTATTAATATGTATGTATGTGTGTGTGTGTGTGTGTCTATGTGTGATCAGAGTGAATGCAAGCCCTGGTGAACATCTAATTAAAAAGACATTATTTTTTATAATATTTACACCCTGCCCCAAAAATATTATGTCTAAAAAAAGGCCTTAAACCTGGGGTGGGGTGGGGGGTAGGGGGGTTGCAGAATTTTGAGTGCCTAGGGCAGCACAAAACCTAAATACGCCCCTGCTGTTATGGGACCCCCCAGCATTAGTATTGTACACATTCTGCACACACCTATGTATAGACTGACTGCTATGGGACCCCCCTGGATTAGTATTGTACACATTCTGCACACACCTATCTATAGCCTGACTGCTATGGGGCCCCCTAGCATTAGTATTGTACACATTCTGCACACACCTATGTAAAGACTGACTGCTATGTGACCCCCCAGCATTAGTATTGTACACATTCTGCACACACCTATGTATAGACTGACTGCTATGGGACCCCCAGCATTAGTATTGTACACATTCTGCACACACCTATGTATAGCCTGACTGCTATGTGATCCCCCAGCATTAGTATTGTACACATTCTGCACACACCTATGTATAGCCTGACTACTATGGGACCCCCAGCATTAGTATTGTACACATTCTGCACACACCTATGTATAGCCTGACTGCTATGGGGCCCCCCAGCATTATTATTGTACACATTCTGCACACACCTATGTATAGCCTGACTGTTATGGGACCCCCCAGCATTAGTATTGTACACATTCTGCACACACCTATGTATAGACTGACTGCTATGGGACCTCCATGCATTAGTATTGTACACATTCTGCACACACCTATGTATAACCTGACTGTTATGCAGGGGCGTATTAAGGCATAGGCCAACGAGGCCGGTGCCTAGGGCAGCAGATTTTTAAGGGGCAGCAGAATTTTGAGTCCCTAGGGCTACTTTACTGAACTCAGGGCCGGGTGGCTATGGGATTGTATGTGGGTGCGCATGACATGGTGACAGTGGAGGCGGAGCTCACTTGCGCAGCCTGGCCTGGACTGAGAGGGAATGCGGTATTCTTCCTGGCTCCACCGCGTGATTGAGACTCACACAGACTACACAGTGCAGTGTGCACTACAATGTGACCACTGTGAAACAGCATATGCATTAAAATACTTAAATGGATTAGTCACTAAATACTTGTACATTTACTGTTTGTCTATCTGTCATACATGCAAAGAATAAGTATTTATTGCTGAATCTATATAACTATGTGACTTAAAACACAACTGAAAATATGTTGCATGCATTTAATACATTCAGAAACAATACAAGTATATACTTTATTATGATTGTATCATGTGACTTTATCCCCTAGGATACAATTCCTAAACCTATCATAACTACTGTTGTATTTTTTTAAGTACTTTTAAAGGCCAGTTTGTATATTCATTACATATTTATCCAAGCAGATATTTTGCTTAAATAACTGTCAATCACTAAAGAAGATGTTTAAGGTTAAACAACTAGCTACTGACAAACTATCATACAGTGAAGAATATCTGTTTCCGATATAAACACTTTAATCATCTGACTTGCAAAATAATGTATTAATATGTATGTATGTGTGTGTGTGTGTGTGTGTCTATGTGTGATCAGAGTAAATGCAAGCCCTGGTGAACATCTAATTAAAAAGACATTATTTTTTATAATTTTTACACCCTGCCCCAAAAATATTATGTCTAAAAAAAGGCCTTAAACCTGGGGTGAGGTGGGGGGTAGGGGGGTTGCAGAATTTTGAGTGCCTAGGGCAGCACAAAACCTAAATACGCCCCTGCTGTTATGGGACCCCCCAGCATTAGTATTGTACACATTCTGCACACACCTATGTATAGACTGACTGCTATGGGACCCCCCTGGATTAGTATTGTACACATTCTGCACACACCTATCTATAGCCTGACTGCTATGGGGCCCCCCTGCATTAGTATTGTACACATTCTGCACACACCTATGTATAGACTGACTGCTATGCCCCCCCCAGCATTAGTATTGTACACATTCTGCACACACCTATGTATAGCCTGACTGCTATGGGACCCCCCAGCATTAGTATTGTACACATTCTGCACACACCTATGTATAGACTGACTGCTATGGGACCCCCCAGCATTAGTATTGTACACATTCTGCACACACCTATGTATAGACTGACTGCTATGGGGCTCCCATGCATTAGTATTCTACACATTCTGCACACACTTATGTATAAACTGACTGCAGGGGCGTATTTAGGTTTTGTGCTGCCCTAGGCACTCAAAATTCTGCAACCCCCCTACCCCCCACCCCACCCCAGGTTTAAGGCCTTTTTCTCCAACATAGGTGTGTCCGGTCCACGGCGTCATCCTTACTTGTGGGATATTCTCTTCCCCAACAGGAAATGGCAAAGAGCCCAGCAAAGCTGGTCACATGATCCCTCCTAGGCTCCGCCTACCCCAGTCATTCTCTTTGCCGTTGTACAGGCAACATCTCCACGGAGATGGCTTAGAGTTTTTTAGTGTTTAACTGTAGTTTTTATTATTCAATCAAGAGTTTGTTATTTTAAAATAGTGCTGGTATGTACTATTTACTCTGAAACAGAAAAGAGATGAAGATTTCTGTTTGTATGAGGAAAATGATTTTAGCAACCGTTACTAAAATCCATGGCTGTTCCACACAGGACTGTTGAGAGGAATTAACTTCAGTTGGGGGAACAGTGAGCAGTCTTTTGCTGCTTGAGGTATGACACATTCTAACAAGACGATGTAATGCTGGAAGCTGTCATTTTCCCTATGGGATCCGGTAAGCCATTTTTATTACAGACAGTAAATAAGGGCTTCACAAGGGCTTATTAAGACTGTAGACATTTTCTGGGCTAAATCGATCATATTTACACATATTTAGCCTTGAGGAATCATTTAATCTGGGTATTTTTTGTATAATTATATCGGCAGGCACTGTTTTAGACACCTTATTCTATAGGGGCTTTCCCTAATCATAGTCAGAGCCTCATTTTCGCGCCGGTATGGCGCACTTGTTTTTGAGAACAGCATGACATGCAGCTGCATGTGTGTGGAGCTCTGATACATAGAAAAGTCTTTCTGAAGGCATCATTTGGTATCGTATTCCCCTTTGGGCTTGGTTGGGTCTCAGCAAAGCAGATTCCAGGGACTGTAAAGGGGTTAAATATAAAAACGGCTCCGGTTCCGTTATTTTAAGGGTTAAAGCTTCCAAATTTGGTGTGCAATACTTTTAAGGCTTTAAGACACTGTGGTGAAATTTTGGTGAATTTTGAACAATTCCTTCATACTTTTTCGCAATTGCAGTAATAAAGTGTGTTCAGTTTAAAATTTAAAGTGACAGTAACGGTTTTATTTTAAAACGTTTTTTGTGCTTTGTTATCAAGTTTATGCCTGTTTAACATGTCTGAACTACCAGATAGATTGTGTTCTGACTGTGGGGAAGCCAAGGTTCCTTCTCTTTTAAATAGATGTGATTTATGTCATAAAAAATTTAGTAAAAATGATGCCCAAGATGATTCCTCAAGTGAGGGGAGTAAGCATGGTACTGCATCATCCCCTCCTTCGTCTACACCAGTCTTGCCCATACAGGAGGCCCCTAGTACATCTAGCGCGCCAATACTCCTTACTATGCAACAATTAACGGCTGTAATGGATAATTCTATCAAAAACATTTTAGCCAATATGCCCACTTATCAGCGAAAGCGCGACTGCTCTGTTTTAGAAAATACTGAAGAGCATGAGGACGCTGATGATATTGTTTCTGAAGGGCCCCTACACCAGTCTGAGGGGGCCAGGGAGGTTTTGTCTGAGGGAGAAATTTCAGATTCAGGAAAAATTTCTCAACAAGCTGAACCTGATGTGATTACTTTTAAATTTAAGTTGGAACATCTCCGCGCTCTGCTTAAGGAGGTGTTATCCAATTTGGATGATTGTGATTATCTGGTCATTCCAGAAACACTATGTAAAATGGACAAGTTCCTAGAGGCCCCGGGGCCCCCCGAAGCTTTTCCTATACCCAAGCGGGTGGCGTACATTGTTAATAAAGAATGGGACAGGCCCGGTATACCTTTCGTACCTCCCCCCATATTTAAAAAATTGTTTCCTATAGTCGACCCCAGAAAGGACTTATGGCAGACAGTCCCCAAGGTCGAGGGGGCGGTTTCTACGCTAAACAAGCGCACCACTATACCCATAGAAGATAGTTGTGCTTTCCAAGATCCTATGGATAAAAAATTAGAAGGTTTGCTAAAAAAGATGTTTGTTCAGCAAGGTTACCTTCTACAACCAATTGCATGCATTGTCCCTGTCACTACAGCCGCGTGTTTCTGGTTCGATGAGCTAGAAAAGGCGATTATTAGTAATTCTTCTTCTTATGAGGAGATTATGGACAGAATTCGTGCTCTTAAATTGGCTAATTCTTTCACCCTAGACGCCACCTTGCAATTGGCTAGGTTAGCGGCGAAAAATTCTGGGTTTGCTATTGTGGCGGGCAGAGCGCTTTGGTTAAAATCTTGGTCAGCGGATGCGTCTTCCAAGAACAAATTGTTTGACATTCTTTTCAAGGGGAAAACACTGTTGGCCCTGACTTGAAAGAGATTATCTCTGATATCACTGGGGGCAAGGGCCACGCCCTTCCTCAGGATAGGTCTTTCAAGGCCAAAAATAAACCTAATTTTCGTCCCTTTCGCAGAAACGGACCAGCCCCAAGTGCTACGTCCTCTAAGCAGGAGGGTACTACTTCTCAAGCCAATCCAGCCTGGAGACCAATGCAAGGCTGGAACAAAGGAAAGCAGGCCAAGAAACCTGCCACTGCTCCCAAGACAGCATGAGATGCGGGCCCCCGATCCGGGACCGGATTTGGTGGGGGGCAGACTCTCTCTCTTCACTCAGGCTTGGGCAAGAGATGTTCTGGATCCTTGGGCGCTAGAAATAGTCTCCCAAGGTTATCTTCTGGAAGTGATTCATCCTGTTCCATTAAAAGAACGAGGGATGGGGTTCTACTCCAATCTGTTCGTAGTTCCCAAAAAAGAGGGAACGTTCAGACCAATCTTAGATCTCAAGATCCTAAACAAGTTTCTCAAGGTTCCATCGTCCAAAATGGAAACCATTCGAACAATCCTTCCATCCAGGAAGGTCAATTCTTGACCACGGTGGATTTAAAGGATGCGTATCTACATATTCCTGTCCACAAGGAACATCATCGGTTCCTAAGGTTCGCATTCCTGGACAAGCATTACCAGTTTGTGGCGCTTCCTTTCGGATTAGCCACTGCTCCAAGGATTTTCACAAAGGTACTAGGGTCCCTTCTGGCGGTGCTAAGACCAAGGGGCATTGCTGTAGTACCTTACTTGGACGACATTCTGATTCAAGCGTCGTCCCTTCCTCAAGCAAAGGCTCACACGGACATAGTCCTGGCTTTTCTCGGATCTCACGGATGGAAAGTGAACGTGGAAAAGAGTTCTCTATCTCCGTCGACAAGAGTTCCCTTCTTGGGAACAATAATAGACTCTTTAGAAATGAGGATTTTTCTGACAGAGACCAGAAAAACAAAACTTCTAAACTCTTGTCGGATACTTCATTCCGTTCCTCTTCCTTCCATAGCGCAGTGCATGGAAGTGATAGGTTGGATGGTAGCGGCAATGGACATAGTTCTTTTTGCGCGCATTCATCTAAGACCATTACAACTGTGTATGCTCAGTCAGTGGAATGGGGACTATACAGACTTGTCTCCGAAGATACAAGTAAATCAGAGGACCAGAGACTCACGCCGTTGGTGGCTGTCCCTGGACAACCTGTCACAAGGGGTGACCTCATTGTCACGACCGACGCCAGTCTGATGGGCTGGGGCGCGGTCTGGGGATCCCTGAAAGCTCAGGGTCTTTGGTCTCGGGAAGAATCTCTTCTACCGATAAATATTCTGGAAATGAGAGCGATATTCAATGCTCTCAAGGCTTGGCCTCAGCTAGCGAGGGCCAAGTTCATACGGTTTCAATCAGACAACATGACGACTGTTGCGTACATCAACCATCAGGGGGGAACAAGGAGTTCCCTGGCGATGGAAGAAGTGACCAAAATCATTCAATGGGCGGAGACTCGCTCCTGCCACCTGTCTGCAATCCACATCCCAGGAGTGGAAAATTGGGAAGCGGATTTTCTGAGTCGTCAGACATTGCATCCGGGGGAGTGGGAACTCCATCCGGAAATCTTTGCCCAAATCACTCAACTGTGGGGCATTCCAGACATGGATCTGATGGCCTCTCGTCAGAACTTCAAGGTTCCTTGCTACGGGTCCAGATCCAGGGATCCCAAGGCGACTCTAGTAGATGCACTAGTAGCACCTTGGACCTTCAAACTAGCTTATGTATTCCCGCCGTTTCCTCTCATCCCCAGGCTGGTAGCCAGGATCAATCAGGAGAGGGCGTCGGTGATCTTGATAGCTCCTGCGTGGCCACGCAGGACTTGGTATGCAGATCTGGTGAATATGTCATCGGCTCCACCATGGAAGCTACCTTTGAGACGAGACCTTCTTGTTCAAGGTCCGTTCGAACATCCGAATCTGGTCCCACTCCAGCTGACTGCTTGGAGATTGAACGCTTGATCTTATCAAAGCGAGGGTTCTCAGATTCTGTTATTGATACTCTTGTTCAGGCCAGAAAGCCTGTAACTAGAAAAATTTACCACAAAATATGGAAAAAATATATCTGTTGGTGTGAATCTAAAGGATTCCCTTGGGACAAGGTAAAGATTCCTAGGATTCTATCCTTTCTTCAAGAAGGATTGGAGAAAGGATTATCTGCAAGTTCCTTGAAGGGACAGATTTCTGCCTTGTCTGTGTTACTTCACAAAAAGCTGGCAGCTGTGCCAGAAGTTCAAGCCTTTGTTCAGGCTCTGGTTAGAATCAAGCCTGTTTACAAACCTTTGACTCCTCCTTGGAGTCTCAACTTAGTTCTTTCAGTTCTTCAGGGGGTTCCGTTTGAACCCTTACATTCCGTTGATATTAAGTTATTATCTTGGAAAGTTGCAATTTCTTCTGCTAGAAGAGTTTCAGAATTATCTGCTCTGCAGTGTTCTCCTCCTTATCTGGTGTTCCATGCAGATAAGGTGGTTTTACGTACTAAACCTGGTTTTCTTCCAAAAGTTGTTTCTAACAAAAACATTAACCAGGAGATAGTCGTGCCTTCTTTGTGTCCGAAACCAGTTTCGAAGAAAGGAACGTTTGTTGCACAATTTGGATGTTGTTCGCGCTCTAAAATTCTATTTAGATGCTACAAAGGATTTTAGACAAACATCTTCCTTGTTTGTTGTTTATTCTGGTAAAAGGAGAGGTCAAAAAGCAACTTCTACCTCTCTCTCTTTTTGGATTAAAAGCATCATCAGATTGGCTTACGAGACTGCCGGACGGCAGCCTCCTGAAAGAATCACAGCTCATTCCACTAGGGCTGTGGCTTCCACATGGGCCTTCAAGAACGAGGCTTCTGTTGATCAGATATGTAGGGCAGCGACTTGGTCTTCACTGCACACTTTTACCAAATTTTACAAGTTTGATACTTTTGCTTCTTCTGAGGCTATTTTTTGGGAGAAAGGTTTTGCAAGCCGTGGTGCCTTCCATTTAGGTGACCTGATTTGCTCCCTCCCTTCATCCGTGTCCTAAAGCTTTGGTATTGGTTCCCACAAGTAAGGATGACGCCGTGGACCGGACACACCTATGTTGGAGAAAACAGAATTTATGTTTACCTGATAAATTACTTTCTCCAACGGTGTGTCCGGTCCACGGCCCGCCCTGGTTTTTTAATCAGGTCTGATAATTTATTTTCTTTAACTACAGTCACCACGGTATCATATGGTTTCTCCTATGCAAATATTCCTCCTTAACGTCGGTCGAATGACTGGGGTAGGCGGAGCCTAGGAGGGATCATGTGACCAGCTTTGCTGGGCTCTTTGCCATTTCCTGTTGGGGAAGAGAATATCCCACAAGTAAGGATGACGCCGTGGACCGGACACACCGTTGGAGAAAGTAATTTATCAGGTAAACATAAATTCTGTTTTTTAGACATAATATTTTTGGGGCAGGGTGTAAAAATTATAAAAAATAATGTCTTTTTAATTAGATGTTCACCAGGGCTTGCATTCACTCTGATCACACATAGACACACACACATACATACATATTAATACATTATTTTGCAAGTCAGATGATTAAAGTTTTTATATCGGAAAAAAATATTCTTCACTGTATGATAGTTTGTCAGTAGCTAGTTGTTTAACCTTAAACATCTTCTTTAGTGATTGACAGTTATTTAAGCAAAATATCTGCTTGGATAAATATGTAATGAATATACAAACTGGCCTTTAAAAGTACTTAAAAAAATACAACAGTAGTTATGATAGGTTTAGGAATTGTATCCTAGGGGATAAAGTCACATGATACAATCATAATAAAGTATATACTTGTATTGTTTCTGAATGTATTAAATGCATGCAACATATTTTCAGTTGTGTTTTAAGTCACATAGTTATATAGATTCAGCAATAAATACTTATTCTTTGCATGTATGACAGATAGACAAACAGTAAATGTACAAGTATTTAGTGACTAATCCATTTAAGTATTTTAATGCATATGCTGTTTCACAGTGGTCACATTGTAGTGCACACTGCACTGTGTAGTCTGTGTGAGTCTCAATCACGCGGTGGAGCCAGGAAGAATACCGCATTCCCTCTCAGTCCAGGCCAGGCTGCGCAAGTGAGCTCCGCCTCCACTGTCACCATGTCATGCGCACCCACATACAATCCCATAGCCACCCGGCCCTGAGTTCAGTAAAGTAGCCCTAGGGACTCAAAATTCTGCTGCCCCTTAACAATCTGCTGCCCTAGGCACCGGCCTCGTTGGCCTATGCCTTAATACGACCCTGCATAACAGTCAGGTTATACATAGGTGTGTGCAGAATGTGTACAATACTAATGCATGGGGGTCCCATAGCAGTCAGTCTATACATAGGTGTGTGCAGAATGTGTACAATACTAATGCATGGGGGTCCCATAGCAGTCAGTGTATACATAGGTGTGTGCAGAATGTGTACAATACTAATGCATGGGGGTCCCATAGCAGTCAGTCTATACATAGGTGTGTGCAGAATGTGTACAATACTAATGCTGGAGGGTCCCATAACAGTCAGGCTATACATAGGTGTGTGCAGAATGTGTACAATAATAATGCTGGGGGGCCCCATAGCAGTCAGGCTATACATAGGTGTGTGCAGAATGTGTACAATACTAATGCTGGGGGTCCCATAGTAGTCAGGCTATACATAGGTGTGTGCAGAATGTGTACAATACTAATGCTGGGGGATCACATATCAGTCAGTCTATACATAGGTGTGTGCAGAATGTGTACAATACTAATGCTGGGGGTCCCATAGCAGTCAGTCTATACATAGGTGTGTGCAGAATGTGTACAATACTAATGCTGGGGGGTCACATAGCAGTCAGTCTATACATAGGTGTGTGCAGAATGTGTACAATACTAATGCATGGGGGTCCCATAGCAGTCAGTCTATACATAGGTGTGTGCAGAATGTGTACAATACTAATGCTGGGGGGCCCCATAGCAGCCAGTCTATACATAGGTGTGTGCAGAATGTGTACAATACTAATGCTGGGGGGTCCCATAGCAGTCAGTCTATACATAGGTGTGTGCAGAATGTGTACAATACTAATGCTGGGGGGTCCCATAGCAGTCAGTCTATACATAGGTGTGTGCAGAATGTGTACAATACTAATGCAGGGGGTCCCATAGCAGTCAGTCTATACATAGGTGTGTGCAGAATGTGTACAATACTAATGCAGGGGGTCCCATAGCAGTCAGTCTATACATAGGTGTGTGTAGAATGTGTACAATACTAATGCAGGGGGTCCCATAGCAGTCAGTTTATACATAAGTGTGTGCAGAATGTGTAGAATACTAATGCATGGGAGCCCCATAGCAGTCAGTCTATACATAGGTGTGTGCAGAATGTGTACAATACTAATGCTGGGGGGTCCCATAGCAGTCAGTCTATACATAGGTGTGTGCAGAATGTGTACAATACTAATGCTGGGGGGTCCCATAGCAGTCAGGCTATACATAGGTGTGTGCAGAATGTGTACAATACTAATGCTGGGGGGGCATAGCAGTCAGTCTATACATAGGTGTGTGCAGAATGTGTACAATACTAATGCTAGGGGGCCCCATAGCAGTCAGGCTATAGATAGGTGTGTGCAGAATGTGTACAATACTAATCCAGGGGGGTCCCATAGCAGTCAGTCTATACATAGGTGTGTGCAGAATGTGTACAATACTAATGCTGGGGGGTCCCATAACAGTCAGGTTATACATAGGTGTGTGCAGAATGTGTACAATACTAATGCTGGGGGGTCCCATAACAGTCAGGCTATACATAGGTGTGTGCAGAATGTGTACAATAATAATGCTGGGGGGCCCCATAGCAGTCAGGCTATACATAGGTGTGTGCAGAATGTGTACAATACTAATGCTGGGGGGCCCCATAGCAGTCAGGCTATACATAGGTGTGTGCAGAATGTGTACAATACTAATGCTGGGGGGTCACATAGCAGTCAGTCTATACATAGGTGTGTGCAGTATGTGTACAATACTAATGCAGGGGGGCCCATAGCAGTCAGTCTATACATAGGTGTGTGCAGAATGTGTACAATACTAATACTGGGGGGCCACATAGCAGTCAGGCTATACATAGGTGTGTGCAGAATGTGTACAATACTAATGCTGGGTTCCCATAGCAGTCAGTCTATAGATAGGTGTGTGCAGAATGTGTACAATACTAATGCTGGGGGGTCCCATAACAGTCAGGCTATACATAGGTGTGTGCAGAATGTGTACAATACTTATGCTGGGGGGTCCCATAGCAGTCAGTCTATACATAGGTGTGTGCAGAATGTGTACAATACTAATGCTGGGGGTCCCATAGCAGTCAGGCTATACATAGGTGTGTGCAGAATGTGTACAATACTAATGCTGGGTTCCCATAGCAGTCAATCTATACATAGGTGTGTGCAGAATGTGTACAATACTAATGCTGGGGGTCCCATAGCAGTCAGGCTATACATAGGTGTGTGCAGAATGTGTACAATACTAATGCAGGGGGGCCCATAGCAATCAGTCTATACATAGGTGTGTGCAGAATGTGTACAATACTAATGCTGGGGGGGTCACATAGCAGTCAGTCTATACATAGGTGTGTGCAGAATGTGTACAATACTAATGCATGGGGGCCCCATAGCAGTCAGTCTATACATAGGTGTGTGCAGAATGTGTACAATACTAATGCAGGGGGGCCCATAGCAGTCAGTCTATACATAGATGTGTGCAGAATGTGTACAATAGTAATGCTGGGGGGTCCCATAGCAGTCAGTCTATACATAGGTGTGTGCAGAAAGTGTACAATAGTAATGCTGGGGGGTCCCATAGAAGTCAGTCTATACATAGGTGTGTGCAGAGTGTGTACAATACTAATGCTGGGGGGCCCATAGCAGTCAGTCTATACATAGGTGTTTGCAGAATGTGTACAATACTAATGCTGGGGGGCCCATAGCAGTCAGGCTATACATAGGTGTGTGCAGAATGTGTACAATACTAATGCATGGGGGTCCCATAGCAGTCAGTCTATACATAGGTGTGTGCAGAATGTGTACAATACTAATGCATGGGGGTCCCATAGCAGTCAGTCTATACATAGGTGTGTGCAGAATGTGTACAATACTAATGCTGGGGGGCCCAATAGCAGTCAGTCTATATATAGGTGTGTGCAGAATGTGTACAATACTAAGGCATGGGGGTCCCATAGCAGTCAGTCGATACATAGGTGTGTGCAGAATGTGTACAATACTAATGCTGGGGGTCCCATAGCAGTCAGGCTATACATAGGTGTGTGCAGAATGTGTACAATACTAATGCTGGGGGATCACATAGTAGTCAGCCTATACATAGGTGTGTGCAGAATGTGTACAATACTAATGCTGGGGCTCCCATAGCAGTCAGTCTATACATAGGTGTGTGCAGAATGTGTACAATACTAATGCTGGGGGGTAACATAGCAGTCAGTCTATACATAGGTGTGTGCAGAATGTGTACAATACTAATGCTGGGGGGCCCCATAGCAGTCAGTCTATACATACGTGTGTGCAGAATGTGTACAATACTAATGCTGGGGGGTCACATAGCAGTCAGTCTCTACATAGGTGTGTGCAGAATGTGTACAATACTAATGCTGGGGGGTCCCATAGCAGTCAGTCTATACATAGGTGTGTGCAGAATGTGTACAATACTAATGCTGGGGGGCCCCATAGCAGTCAGTCTATACATAGGTGTGTGCAGAATGTGTACAATACTAATACTGGGGGCCCATAGCAATCAGTCTATACATAGGTGTGTGCAGAATGTGTACAATACTAATGCTGGGGGGGCCATAGCAGTCAGTCTATACAGTGGGGGGCCCATAGCAGCCAGGCTATACATAGGTGCGTGCAGAATGTGTACAATACTAATGCATTGGGGTTCCATAGCAGTCAGTCTATACATAGGTGTGTGCAGAATGGGTACAATACTAATGCTAGGGGGCCCAATAGCAGTCAGTCTATACATAGGTGTGTGCAGAATGTGTACAATACTAATGCTGGGGGGTCCCATAGCAGTCAGTCTATACATAGGTGTGTGCAGAATGTGTACAATACTAATGCATGGGGGTCCCATAGCAGTCAGTATATACATAGGTGTGTGCAGAATGTGTACAATACTAATGCAGGGGGTCCCATAGCAGTCAGTTTATACATAAGTCTGTGCAGAATGTGTACAATACTAATGCATGGGAGCCCCATAGCAGTCAGTCTATGCATAGGAGTGTGCAGAATGAGTACAAAACTAATGCTGGGGGGTCCCATAGCACTCAGTCTATACATAGGTGTGTTCAGAATGTGTACAATACTAATGCTGGGGGGTCCCCATAGCTGTCAGGCTATACATAGGTGTTTGCAGAATGTGTACAATACTAATGCTGGGGCGGCATAGCAGTCAGTCTATACATAGGTGTGTGCAGAATGTGTACAATACTAATGCTAGGGGGCCCCATAGCAGTCAGGCTATAGATAGGTGTGTGCAGAATGTGTACAATACTAATGCAGGGGGTCCCATAGCAGTCAGTCTATACATAGGTGTGTGCAGAATGTGTACAATACTAATGAAGGGGGGCCCATAGCAGTCAGTCTAAACATAGGTGTGTGCAGAATGTGTAGAATACTAATGCTGGGGGCTCCCATAGCAGTCAATCTATACATAGGTGTGTGCAGAATGTGTACAATACTAATGCAGGGGGGCCCCATAACAGTCAGGCTATACATAGGTGTGTGCAGAATGTGTACAATACTAATGCTGGGGGGCCCATAGCAGTCAGTCTATACATAGGTGTGTGCAGAATGTGTACAATACTAATGCTGGGGGTCCCATAGCAGTCAGTCTATACATAGGTGTGTGCAGAATGTGTACAATACTAATGCATTGGGGTCCCACAGCAGTCAGTCTATACATAGGTGTGTGCAGAATGTGTACAATACTAATGCAGGGGGGCCCCATAGCAGTCAGTCTATACATAGGTGTGTGCAGAATGTGTACAATACTAATGCTGGGGGGGTCCCATAGCAGTCAGTCTATACATAGGTGTGTGCAGAATGTGTACAATACTAATGCTGGGGGGTCCCATAGCAGTCAGTCTATACATAGGTGTGTGCAGAATGTGTACAATACTAATGCTGGGGGGGGTCCCATAGCAGTCAGTCTATACATAGGTGTGTGCAGAATGTGTACAATACTAATGCTGGGGGGTCCCATAGCAGTCAGTCTATACATAGGTGTGTGCAGAATGTGTACAATACTAATGCTGGGGGCCCCATAGCAGTCAGTCTATACATAGGTGTGTGCAGAATGTGTACAATACTAATGCTGCGGGTCACATAGCAGTCAGTCTATACATAGGTGTGTGCAGAATGTGTACAATACTTATGCTGGGGGTTCCCATAGCAGTCAGTCTATACATAGGTGTTTGCAGAATGTGTACAATACTATAGGTGTGTGCGGAATGTGTACAATACTAATGCTGGGAGGTCCCATAGCAGTCAGTCTATACATAGGTGTGTGCAGAATGTGTACAATACTAATGCTGGGGGGTTCCATAGCAGTCAGTCTATACATAGGTGTGTGTAGAATGTGTACAATACTAATGCTGGGAGGTCCCATAGCAGTTAGTCTATACATAGGTATGTGCAGAATGTGTACAATACTAATGCTGGGGGGTCCCATAGCAGTCAGGCTATACATAGGTGTGTGCAGAATGTGTACAATACTAATGCTGGGGGGTCCCATAGCAGTCAGTCTATACATAGGTGTGTGCAGAATGTGTACAATACTAATGCATGGGGGTCCCATAGCAGTCAGTCTATACATAGGTGTGTGCAGAATGTGTACAATACTAATGCATGGGGGTCACATAGCAGTCAGGCTATACATAGGTGTGTGCAGAATGTGTACAATACTAATGCATGGGGGTCCCATAGCAGTCAGTCTATACATAGGTGTGTGCAGAATGTATACAATCCTAATGCAGGGGAGTCTTTTATTAGCGCAGGTTGCAGGGTCATTACACAGGGCAACATGTATATTATTACTATTTCATCTGAGTTACCTTTGGGGGGGGGGTCCAAAAAATATTTGCACCAGGTCCCTCAGTTAAGAAGGTCAGCTACTGTCAATACCTATATATAATCATATATATATATATATATAGATACCAAAATACCATTTTATATATATATATATATATATATATATATATATATATATATATATATATATATATATATATATATATATATATAGGTTCTAATATAGCGCACTCTCACTCACAAGTACATTCGCCAGGGTGCGAGCAGTTAAATATAACAAATTACAATGATGGCACTCACTGGTCTTTTGTCAATATGTAGTATTTAATCCATTTGACGTTTCGGGGGACACCTCCTCCCACAGGGGAATAGAACATAATCTGCTATGGGAAGAACATTGGAAAGTGAAATATTCATATTTTTATTTTGTGTCAGCGCACTTGAGAAAATGCAATCTGGTTTGCGTGCGAGTAGCGTGTTTTTTCCACTTTTTTTGTTCAATTGACAATTATGGGGGGAATACGTAATCACGCACGCGACATTCTAAGTTTCAGTTTTTACACGAATCAGGTGTTCGCACGAGCGAAAACAGTTTACTTTCAACTTGTAGTACAAGCGCTCGAGCTAGAGCGTTAAATAGGACATTAAACACTAAATAAATGCTAGACAGAATGAAGCATCCAAAGAAAAGAATAACAAGTAGATGTATTTTTAAACTTTCATTAGCTGTTTAAATATTGGCAAAATAAGTGTAAAGTTTTAGTGTCTATAAAACAATGGGAGCTGCCATGTTGTAACTTAGGTTACCTTCTCTGCTGTAGCCAATTAGAGACAGTTATAAATAGGTCATAGAGTGTGCAGCCAATGGCTGTGTGGAATATATCAGTGTTCTGCACTTCCACTTCTAACAGGAACTGAAACCCTCACAATTTCAGAATGGAATTACAGGAAAAGGGAACAAAATAAATAATGAAAGTATATTGTAGTGTTTTTTTTATATATGCAATTTATCATTTTATATTACCATCTCAAAGTGTTTCCTGTTCCTTTATTGTTTATTTTATGTATAAAATTTGCATTCCAACATATTATAGTTTTCTCATTGTATATTGAATTAGCTGTCATCATGCTTTCATTTTGGCCTCATAAGTTTTACTTCTGTGAAGATCTCTGTAAATCCTTGCAAGATTCTACTTGAAAATTCCAAGATGCCGTTGTATTTTATTGTTTGTTATTTTGTGCGTTTTTTTTAGTCAAGAGCAAAAAAAAAGCACACTGGCATCCAGAAATATTGTAAAGTAACCCAGGTAAATGTATTTGTTGTCTGATTTATTACAATAGCTCTGAAATCAATAAAAACAAACAGTATGCTTTTAAAGGACTGGAATCCAGGCCTGTGTGTCACATTATTATATAATGCATTTTTTTTACATTAACATTAGTATAAATACAGTGGTGATGTTATTCTCTAGACATTTATATTCATTTGAAATGTTGTCTTTTAGGAATAAAAAAAGGTATAATTTAACTAATAGATGTTTCTCTCTTCTCTGTCCCCTTTCATTGTATTTTGTGTCTGTTGTTAACCTTCCCTATGTTACCAATATTTTGTATTTCTTAATTTTTTATTTCTATATTTTTTTTCAATTCTGATCTCCCATATTGCAACCCTTGTTTTGTTGTGTAATATTGTTTCTTGTGATATCTGTATTTTGTTTGGTACAATTTTCCATTCCTTTTGTTTTTTACCCCTAAATGTGTTTGGTTTTTGGGTGACCTCCCTTGCACGCTTTACATCGCTCATCTGAAGTCGGCATCTGCTCACCTGTATGCGTTGAAGTTCCTCCTGGGACAGAGGCGGTAAAAGGAGAGAACATGACCTTATTGTGCATTTCTTGTATGAAGAGGGAAGAAGTTTATGCCGTCACCAATGTTAAGTGGTTTTACCAGCCTAACGATAAGGAACAAGAGCTACTTGTATGTATTTAGAATTAACTACTGTTCTTTCTCAATTTAGATTGCGTATTGCGTAATTGCATACTTGTAAGCAAGGTGTGGGAGAGTTTATGGAAAAAAAATGCAGCTACCTTCGTAGAAAGTGCTTTGTGTCTTTTTTATATAAGGAATAAGTGTTCTGAAGGTTAAAAATTGTTCATTTTGTTTATATATTTATGGAAATAAGATTTCTGAATAACTTATGCTAAGGGAAATTATAATCTGAATATCTGGTTGTTCAAAATGTAATAGTAACAGTATAGAGGTTTATGTTATTATTTAGACCTTCTGATTCTGTCACCAATAGGAAAGAGCAGAATTTAAACATGATACTTCCTGCTGATGGTCATTGGCTGATAGGTACTTCCTGCTGATGGTCATTGGCTGATAGGTACTTCCTGCTAATGTTTATTGGCTTGAAGGGACTTCCTGCTAATGCTTATTACGTTATTATTAAAGTGTGCCCATAAACTGGAAAATTTGCCCCTTTACGGGCGCACGTTAAATTAGCGCTTCACTTGTAATCTAGCCCTAAGTAACTACTTTTATTCTGACCTTACATCCCCAACCACACAGCTATTTTTTACCCTCATGACCAGTAGGCAGTACAGTCATGTATACTATTGATCTAGAGCAGTGATCTCACTGCTGCTATTATTGAGATACAGTTACTGCCTATATTTATATGAAGAGCTTTGACTTAACTGTATATGTACAATATACAGTTATAGCCCTTCATGAGAAATTGCCATGGAGTGGTCTGTATGTTTATTATGATTGGCTGTATTGCCTGCTGGTCATAAGGGAAAGAAAAACTGCATAGATGGGGGAGGTTGGATACACCTTACAAGGTCAGAATAAAATTAGTTATATAACTTTCAAATTGTGTTTTAAACTCTGAAACTATATTTAATCATGTGCAGTCATCATAGACTGCATTTTAATATGGTTAGGCTTACCAGAAGTCCCAGTTTGACTGGGATTGTCCCTGTTTGGAGGTGCTGTCCAGTGTCCCACCCGATTGTTCATTCTGTCCCAGACGGTGCCGGCATTACAAATACCAGCAATGCTAAAGCTGTTTTTTTACATTCTGATTGCAATTGGCTAGCATAGCTGACATGGGCGGTATTATCAGGAAATGCTATACTGTGTAGGTCCCTGAATGCCACCTCTAAACTCAAAATAAAGTACCACACAACCCTCCGATTGGAAGCCACACTCAGTTACACGCCCAAATAGCTTTATTCATCCAATCCAAAAACGCAATGCGGTGAGAGGAATTTAAGGTGTCATCTGACAAAATACTGACAGCAGCACTGACAGTGCAAGGCAGAACCGGGGCTATAAGGAACTGGTAATAATCGTGGAAGAAAAGACTGAACCAGGACATGAAGAGAGTCAGTAAAGGAAGCAAAGCGGGACAAGGAAAGAGTTAATAATAACTGTGGCACCAAGGCACACAGGGCAGAACAGGAGTGAATAAGACCAGGAATATCCAAGCTACCTCCCGTACACACTACCATGCCCCCCCCTCAGAGTGAGCATAATCGGTTCAGGAAATTGGTGAGTCAGAATCAGCAGTCATCACTGTGCCACAAGCAGTGAATATCACTTATTTGGGTCATAGTCTCATATAGTCTGACCCGTTGAAACTAGGAGGTAAATAATAAATGCAACCAACTGGGATCTTGGTGTAGTATTAGCCAGTACTGGTATTTATTTACGGGAACAACAATTACGACACTTAATTTCCTAAAACTAGACTCTGTCTTATTTTACTGGTACAGTCTCCAACTCCCATCAATAAATGGTGAAATCTTAATCTTTTCACTGTTTCGGTCAGTGCTTACCATGAATACTACGTGAATAGTTATTATTCACTACCGACTGCTTCTACTCTAACCTCTTATCACTAGACTAGCGCTGACCTCTCAACCACAACCATTAACCACTAATGATTTCTAGTTACTATAAGATTATCGATTAGGATGCAAGGAATGTAGTTGTTATCCCTCCCAAAGCTCTAGGGAGCCACATTAGACATCTTTTTCTGTCTCTTCTCTCTCTATTATAGAGAGACGCAGAGAGATTTAATAGAGATTTAAAAATTAGCCTTTGTTGTGCCCCAAAATGAAGCATTCAAGTGCAACAGATCAAATGACTATTCTTTTATATGGGTGAAAAATAAAAAGGAAGGGTGTAAAGGAGGAGCTCAGTTTTTTACATTTTGCTATGGGGCCTAGGTTTCCTTTAGTTATGCCCCAGACTGGTCAAGCAGCAGCCTTCCATCAATGAGCATTCTGCCCCTGCTCTTCAGCTATAGTGATGTCGCGAATTGTTCACCGGCGAATAGTTCCCGGCGAACATAGCTTGTTCGCGTTCGCAGCAGCGGGCGAACATATGCGACGTTCGATCCGCTCCCTATTCGTCATCATTGAGTAAACTTTGACCCTGTATCTCACAGTCTGCAGACACATTCCAGCCAATCAGCAGCAGACACTCCCTCCCAGACCCTCCCAGCTCCTGAACAGCAGCCATTTTAGATTCATTCGGAAGCTGCATTGTTAGTGAGAGGAGGGACAGTGTAGCTGCTGCTGATTTCATAGGGAAATTGATAGTTAGGCTAGTGTATTCAGTGTCCACTACAGTCCTGAAGGACTCATCTGATCTCTGCTGTAAGGACAGCACCCCAAAAAGCCCTTTTTAGGGCTACATCAGTCGTGTTTTTTTGTTTTTTTGCCTGTGTAATTTTGACTGTGAAACATCAGTCTGCTAGTGTAATCTAATTGCAGTTGCCTGCCTGCAGTGCCACTACTCATATCTGTTGTAACAGTACTGTAAATTTAAAAAAAAAACTTTTTTGACTGTGAAACATCAGTCTGCTAGTGTAATCTAATAGCAGTTGCCTGCCTGCCAGCGTGTGTGCCAGGCCCACTTGCCAACTAGTGCCACCACTCACATCTGTTGTAACAGTAGTGTAAATTTAAAAAAAAATAAAAAAATTGACTGTGAAACATTAGTCTGCTAGTGTAATCTAATTGCAGTTGCCAGCGTGTGTGCCAGGCCCACTTTCTAAGTGCCACCATTCATATCTGTTGTAACAGTAGTGTAAATTTTTTTTTAAAAAAAAACTTTTTTGACTGTGAAACATCAGTCTGCTAGTGTAATCTAATTGCAGTTGCCTGCCTGCCAGCGTGTGTGCCAGGCCCACTTGCCAACTAGTGCCACCACTCATATCTGTTGTAACAGTAGTGTAAATTTTTTTTTTTTAAAACTTTTTTGACTGTGAAACATCAGTCTTCTAGTGTAATCTAATTGTAGTTGCCTGCCTGCCAGCGTGTGTGCCAGGCCCTCTTGCCAACTAGTGCCACCACTCATATCTGTTGTAACAGTAGTGTAAATTCACAGTCAAAAAAGTTATTTTTTAAAAACATCAGTCTGCTAGTGTAATCTAATAGCAGTTGCCTGCCTGCCAGCGTGTGTGCCAGGCCCACTTGCCAACTAGTGCCACCACTCATATCTGTTGTAACAGTAGTGTAAATTCACAGTCAAAAAAGTTTTTTTAAAAAAACATCAGTCTCCTAGTGTAATCTAATAGCAGTTGCCTGCCTGCCTGCCAGCGTGTGTGCCAGGCCCACTTGCCAACTAGTGCCACCACTCATATCTGTTGTAACAGTAGTGTAAAAATTTAAAAAAAAAAAAAATTTGACTGTGAAACATCAGTCTGCAAGTGTAATCTAATTGCAGTTGCCTGCCTGCCAGCGTGTGTGCCAGGCCCACTTGCCAACTAGTGCCACCACTCATATCTGTTGTAACAGTAGTGTAAATTTTTTTTTTAAAAAAAACTTTTTTGACTGTGAAACATCAGTCTGCTAGTGTAATCTAATTGCCGTTGCCTGCCTGCCAGCGTGTGTGCCAGGCCCACTTGCCAACTAGTGCCACCACTTATATCTGTTGTAACAGTAGTGTAAATTTAAAAAAAAAAAAAAACTTTTTTGACTGTGAAACATCAGTCTGCTAGTGTAATCTAATTGCAGTTGCCTGCTTGCCAGCGTGTGTGCCAGGCTCACAGCATATACTGTGCCCACTTGCCCAGTGCCACCACTCATATCTTGTTTAATAGAAGTGTAAGTGTACATTTAAAAAAAAAAACTTTTTTAACTGTGAAACATTAGTCTGCTTTTTTGTGTCAGGCTCACAGCGTATACTGTTCCCACTTGCCCAGTGCCAGCACTCATATCTTGTTTAATAGTAGTGTAAGTGTACATTAAAAAAAAAATGACAGGCAGAGGCAGGCCACCCCGCAGGTGCCGTCGTGGTCGTGGTGCTGTGATTCCCTTTGACCCTACAATAATGCCCAGTGTTCAGAGGCCATGTCCCATGAAAGCGAAAAGTTCTGAGGACCTAGTTGACTGGCTAACACAGGGCACCCAATCTTCTACAGCTTCCGCTCGGAACCTTGACGCACCATCCACCTCCAGCTTAGCTTCGGGCACCTCTCAAGTGACCACTCGCCCTCCTGCCGCCACCACCAACACTAGCACCACAGCCGCTTCACTTGATCTGTCAGAGGAGTTATTGACACAGTTTGAAGAAATGAGTGATGTGCAACCATAATTGACAGAGGATGTAGATAACAGTGATATGTCTCAGTCAGGCAGCATTACAGACATGGACGTACGGTGTGATGATGATGTTGTACCCGCTGCTGCTTCCTTTGTTGATTTGTCAGATACAAGTGAAGCGGTTGATGATGATGGGTCCGTGGATGTCACGTGGGTGCCCGCTAGAAGAGAAGAAGAAGAGGGAGAAAGTTCAGATGGGGAGACAGAGAGGAGGAGGAGGAGACGAGTTGGAAGCAGGGGGAGGTCGTCGCAAGGACCTAGTGGCACAGTCAGACAGCATGCATCGGCACCCGGGGTCAGCCAGACAGCACGCCAATCAACGCATACTGTTGCCACCACCAGAATGCCGTCATCGCAGAGCTCAGCAGTGTGGCATTTTTTTTGTGTGTCTGCCTCTGACAACAGTGATGCCATTTGCAACCTGTGCCAAAAGAAACTGAGTTGTGGGAAGTCCAACACCCACCTAGGTACAACTGCTTTGCAAAGGCACATGATCTCACATCACAAACGCCGATGGGATGAACACATGAGTACAAGCAGCACACAAACTCAAAGCCGCCATCCTCCTCCTGGTCCAGCATCTTCAGCCACATCAACCACTGCTGTCCTCCTTGCCCCCTCTCAACCATCCGCCACTCTGTCTCTCTTCCGTAGCAGTTCCTGCTCATCTGCCCACAGTCAGGTGTCTGTCAAGGACATGTTTGAGCGTAAGAAGCCAATGTCACAAAGTCACCCCCTTGCCCAGCGTCTGACAGCTGGCTTGTCTGAACTCTTAGCCTGCCAGCTTTTACCATACAAGCTGGTAAAGTCTGAGGCGTTCAAAAAAATTGTAGCTATTGGGACACCACAGTGGAAGGTAACCGGACGAAATTTCTTTGCACAAAAGGCAATCCCCAACCTGTACTCGATTGTGCAAAAGGAAGTAATGGCATGTCTGGCACACAATGTTGGGGCAAGGGTCCATCTGACCTCTGATAGCTAGTCTGCAAAGCATGGTCAGGGCAGGTATATCACCTACACTGCGCATTGGGTAAACCTGCTGACGGCTGCCAAGCATGGAATGCATGGCTCTGCAGAGGAGTTGGTGACACCGCCACGACTTGCAGGCAGGCCTGCTGCCACCTCCTCTACTCCTCCTAGTCCATCCTCTTCTATAACCTCCTCAGCTGAGTCCTCTTCTGCTGCTGTGTCTTGCTCCACATCAATGGCACTCCCCCAGCTCCCCAGGTACTATTCCACATCCCGGATATGGCAGTGTCACGCCGTCTTGGGGTTGAATTGCCTGAAAGCAGAGAGTCACACCGGAACAGCACTCCTGTCGCACAGGTGGATCAGTGGCTGACTCCGCACCAACTGGAGATCGGCAAAGTGGTTTCTGACAATGGAAGTAATTTGTTGGCGGCATTGAAATTGGGCAAGTTGACACATATGCCGTGCATGGCACATGTGTGTAATCTGATCGTACAACGCTTTGTGCATAAGTACCCAGGCTTACAGGACGTCCTGAAGCAGGCCAGGAAGGTGTGTGGCCATTTCAGGCGTTCCTACACGGCCATGGAGAATTTTGCAGCTATCCAGCGCCAAAACAACATGCCAGTGATTTGCGACAGCCCGACACGTTGGAATTCAACACTCCTAATGTTCGACCGCCTGCTCCAACAAGAAAAAGCCGTTAACGAGTATTTGTATGACCGGGGTGCTAGGACAGCCTCTGCGGAGCTGGGGATTTTTTTGCCATGTTACTGGACGCTCATGCACAATGCCTGTAGGCTCATGCGTCCTTTTGAGGAGGTGACAAACCTAGTCAGTCGCACCAAAGGCACCATCAACGACATCATACCATTTGTTTTCTTCCTGGAGCGTGCCCTGCGAAGAGTGCTGGATCAGGCCGTAGATGAGCGTGAAGAGGAAGAGTTGTGGTCACCATCACCACCAGAAACAGCCTTATCAGCATTGCTTGCTGGACTAGCGGCAATGCTGGAAGAGGATTGTGAGGAAGAGGAGTCAGAGGAGGAATGTGGCTTTGAGGAGGAGGAGGAGGAGGAAGACCAACCACAACAGGCATCCCAGGGTGCTCGTTGTCACCTATCTGGTACCCGTGGTGTTGTACGTGGCTGGGGGGAAGAAGATACCTTCAGTGAGATCACTGAGGACGAGGAACGGGACATGAGTAGCTCGGCATCCAACCTTGTGCTAATGGCGTCTTTCATGCTGTCGTGCCTGTTGAGTGACCCTCGTATAAAAAAGCTGAAGGAGAAGGACCTGTACTGGGTGTCCACGCTACTAGACCCCCGGTATAAGCATAAAGTGCCTGAAATGTTACCAAATTCCCGCAAGTCGGAAAGGATGCAGCAGTTCCAAAATATATTAAAAAGTATGCTTTACACAGCGTATAAGGGTGATGTCACAGCACAACGGGAATCTAACAGGGGAAGAGGTGAAAGTAATCCTCCGACTCCCACGACCGCGCCGGCAAGGACAGGACGCTTTACAGACGTGTTGTTGATGGAGGACATGCAGAGCTTTTTAACTCCTATGCAACGCCACAGCCCTTCGGGGTCCACCCTCAGAGAACGACCGACAGGTAGCAGACTATCTCGCTTTAACTGCAGATCTTGACACTCTAAGGAGCGATGAACCCCTTGACTACTGGGTGTGCAGGCTTCACCTGTGGCCTGAGCTATCCCAATTTGCGATAGAACTTCTGGCCTGCCCCGCTTCAAGTGTCCTGTCAGAAAGGACCTTCAGTGCAGCAGGAGGTATTGTCACTGAGAAGAGAAGTCGCCTAGGTCAAAAAAGTCTAGATTACCTCACCTTTATTAAGATGAATGAGGGATGGATCCCGAAGGGACTGACATTGGGCGATACATTTGAGTAAAAAAGGCCTAATGAGATGATCTGCCTTGGGCTATAAATGGTCCACAAGCTGCTGTATGTTATGACTTGCGTGACTTATCCGCCACCAACTAGGGTTCAAGCCGCAATGTTTTAGGGCACTTTCTGCCAGGGAAACAAACATCAATTTTTCTGGCCGCTGCTACAGCAGCGGCTGCAACAATACCTAATTTTTTAGGCATGTGTACATGCCAAATTTTTCTGGCCCCTGGTTCTGCACTGTGGCTTCAAAAAACAAAACAAAAAAAAGGCACGTAACAGGGTTTAAAGTGATAGGAATAGTACTACTTAACACACCACTCCCCCAATATTTGAAGTAGGAGGACCGACCAAGCATCTTTTTCCATCTCCCGGTTCCTAAAATCCATGCCATATACACGTCCCCTGATAGGGGACGTAACAGGGATTAAACTGATAGGAATAGTACTACTTAACACACCACTCCTATCTGGTGGCACATTAGATTACACGCGCAGTGCCCCAATATTTGAGGACCGACCAGGCATCTTTTTCCATCTCCCGGTTCCTAAAATCCATGCCACATACACGTTCCCTGATAGGGGACGTAACAGGGATTAAACTGATAAGAATAGTACTACTTAACACACCACTCATATCTGGTGGCACAGTAGATTGCACACGCAGTGCCCCAAATTTGAAGTAGGAGGACTGACCAAGCATCTTTTTCCATCTCCCGGTTCCTAAAATCCATGCCATATACACGTCCCCTGATAGGGGACACCACAGTGGAAGGTACCCGGACGAAATTTCTTTGCGCAAAAGGCAATCCCCAACCTATACTCGATTGTGCAAAAGGAAGTAACCTTACCATGGGTCTCAGACCGCACGTCTTGTAATTCTCTGTCTGGGAAATTATCTATCTATCAAATCTATCTATTTAACTATCAAATCTATCTATCGTATCTATCAAATGTATCTATTGCATCTATTGATCTATCTATCTAATCTATGTATCTATCTATCAAATCTATCTATCTCGTGGCCGGACCGACCAAGCATCTTTTTCCATCTCCCGGTTCCTAAAATCCATGCCATATACACGTCCCCTGATAGGGGACGTAACAGGGATTAAACTGATAAGAATAGTACTTCTTAACACACCACTCATATCTGGTGGCACAGTAGATTGCATGCGCAGTGCCCCAAATTTGAAGTAGGAGGACTGACCAAGCATCTTTTTCCATCTCCCGGTTCCTAAAATCCATGCCATTTACACGTCCCATGATAGAGGACACCGCAGTGGAAGGTACCCAGCCAAAATTTCTTTGCACAAAAGGCAATCCCCAACCTGTACTCGATTGTGCAAAAGGAAGTAACCTTACCATGGGTCTCAGACCGCACGTCTTGTAATTCTCTGTCTGGGAAATTATGTATCTATCAAATCTATCTATTTATCTATCAAATCTATCTATCGTATCTATCAAATGTATCTATTGCATCTATTGATCTATCTATCTAATCTATGTATCTATCTATCTATCAAATCTATCTCGTGGCTGGACAGACCAAGCATCTTTTTCCATCTCCCGGTTCCTAAAATCCATGCCATATACACGTCCCCTGATAGGGGACGTAACAGGTATTAAACTGATAAGAATAGTACTACTTGACAGACCACTCATATCTGTTGGCACAGTAGATTGCACGTGGTGCTCTGACAAAATGCAGAAGGACATTTGGCAGACGGACATTTGGCCAACAGATAGAAAGCTAAAGAATGTTCTGATTTCGGCCGAGGGCAGATACGTTCCAGAGTGCTCTGTTCTAATCAGAGCCTCGGGCGCCGCAACTGCCTCAAGGAACCTTACCATGGGTCCCAGCCCGTACGTCTTGTAATTCTCTGTCTGGGAAATTATCTATCTATCTATCAAATCTATCTATTTATCTATCAAATCTATCTATCGTATCTATCAAATGTATCTATTGCATCTATTGATCTATCTATCTAATCTATGTATCTATCTATCTATCAAATCTATCTATCTCGTGGCAATGGGGAGTTTGCAGTTGTGCAAATGGACTGTTTGCGGTTGTTTGCGGTGCGTTAAACGGGGAGTTTGGTCTGTCACTGTGAAGCAGGTGTAACCCTTACACTACCCGATCGATACAACATCATACCTGATGTTTTAAAGCACGTTATTCCAAACAATTTAGGAATGTTAGGTGATTTATGCCCTTTATGGATGTAATTTTCCGTGGGAGTTTTGCCATGGATCCCCCTCCGGCATGCCACATTTCAGGTGTTAGTACCCTTGAAACAACGTTTCCATCACTATTGTGACCAGAAAGAGTCCCTGTGTGTTTTAAAATTTGCCTGCCTATTGAAGTCAATGGCGGATCGCCCAGTTCACCCGTTCGTGAATACTTGCGGAAGTATTAAGTTTGATACATCACTATTCAGCTTCTGACTGTTCATTCAGTTTTATTACTTAAATCTGATCATGGACACAGACCAGCAGTTTAATGCTTCCATATCACAGTACCTACCTCCATCCCTGTACAATTGCAGAGCCTGTATGTGTCTCCTTCTGTGCACCATGCTGTTACATTGGTCATACTAATGATAATTAACATTGTGAACACAGATACCATCATGTATATTGTTCAATATAATATAACTCCTCTATATATGTAGAAATACAATTTGATTAGCCATATCCTCACCATCTCCGAGTAGTTTCTTCTTTAAAGGGACATTAAACACTAAATACATGCTAGATAGAATGATGCATTCAAAGAAAAGATTAGTCCATGAGTAACATTTAGATGTATTTTTTAAAGTTTCATTAGTTGTTTAAAAAGTGACAAAATAAGTGTAAAGTTTTAGTGTCTATAAAACACTGGGAGCTGCCATGTTGTAACTTGTGTTACCTTCTCTGCTGTGGCCAATTAGAGACAGTTATAAATAGGTCACTAGAGTGTGCAGCCAATGGTTGTGCTGGATTTAACAGTGTTCTGCACTTCCATTTCTAACAGGAACTGAGATGCTCACAATTTCAGAATGGAATTACAGGCAAAGAGGACAAAATAAATAATGAAAGTATATTGCTGAGCTGTTTTATATATACAATTTATCATTTTATATTACCATCTCAAAGTGTTTAATGTTCCTTTAAGTTCTGACTTTTCCAACCCTAACTACTTTCATGCAACTGAATGATCTAATTCCTATTATTGATACATTCTATTCCAGTCAGAGTCTATTTTCAAAAAAGATTAAATGATGCATTTGTGAGCTTTTTGAAAAATTTGTTTTGGTCGGCAATGACCATGCACCTTGACACGCTCCTGACCACACACCCACTGGCACAGCGCCAGGTGGTCCCAGTTTCACCTCTAAAAATGATGGTAAGCCTAAATATGGTGAGATTTACTATCACTTTAATAGGTACTTCATGATCATGTTCATACTAAAAAGTACTTACTGCTATTCCCATTGTCTGTTAGGTACTTCCTGTTAATGCTCATTGGTTACTTTCTCCTAATACCTATTTTCTGTTAGGTACTTCCTGTTAATACTTGTTGGTTACTTTCTGCTAATGCCCATTGTCTGTTAGGTAAATCCTGTTGATCCTCATTGGTTACTTTCTGTTATTACCCATTATCTGTTAGGTACTTCCTGTTAATGCTCATTGGTTACTTTCTGCTAATACCTGTTAGGTACTTCCTGCTAATGCTCATTAGTTACTTTCTGCTAATACCCATTGTCTGTTAGGTACTTCCTGAAAATGCTCATTAGTTACTTTCTGCTAATACCCATTGTCTGTTGGGTACTTCCTGCTAATGATCATTGGTTACTTTCTGTTAATACCCATTGTCTGTTAGGTACTTCCTGTTGATCCTCATTGGTTACTTTCTGCTAATACCCATTATCTGTTAGGTACTTCCTGCTAATGCTCATTAGTTACTTTCTGCTAATACCCATTGTCTGTTAGGTACTTCCTGTTGATCCTCATTGGTTACTTTCTGCTAATACCCATTATCTGTTAGGTACTTCCTGCTAATGCTCATTAGTTACTTTCTGCTAATACCCATTGTCTGTTAGGTACTTCCAGTTAATGATTATTTGTTACTTTCTGCTAATACCCATAATCTGTTAGGTACTTCCTGCTAATGCTCATTAGTTACTTTCTGCTCTTACCCATTGTCTGTTAGGTACTTCCTGCTAATGATCATTGGTTACTTTCTGCTCTTGCCTTTTATCTGTTAAGTACTTCCTGTTAATGATTATTAGTTACTTCTTGCTAATACCCATTATCTGTTATGTACTTTCTGCTAATGCTCATTTGTTACTTTCTGCTCTTACCCATTATCTGTTAGGTACTTCCTGGTAATGCTCATTTGTTACTTTCTGCTCTTACCCATTATGTGTTAGGTACTTCCTGTTAATGCTCATTTGTTACTTTCTGCTCTTACCCATTATCTGTTAGGTACTTCCTGTTAATGTGCATTGGTTACTTTCTGCTAATACCCATTGTCTGTTAGGTACTTCCTGTTAATGCTCATTTGTTACTTTCTGTTAATACCCATTGTCTGTTAGGTACTTCCTGTTGATGCTAATTGGTTACTTTCTGTTAATATCCATTATCTGTTAGGTACTTCCTGTTAATGCTCATTGGTTACTTTCTACTAATAATCATTATCTGTTAGGTACTTCCTGCTAATGATTATTTGTATCTTTCTGCTAATACCCATTAACTGTTAGGTACTTCCTGTTGATGCTAATTGGTTACTTTTTGTTAATATCCATTGTCTGTTAGGTACTTCCTGCTAATGATTATTTGTATCTTTCTGCTAATACCCATTAACTGTTAGGTACTTCCTGTTGATGCTAATTGGTTACTTTTTGTTAATATCCATTGTCTGTTAGGTACTTCCTTCCACTGCTTATGAATTACTTTCTGCTAATACCCATTGTCTGTTAGGTACTTCCTGTTAATGCTCATTGGTTACTTTCTACTAATACTCATTATTTGTTAGGTACTTCCTGCTAATGATTATTTGTTACTTTCTGCTAATACCCATTATCTGTTAGGTACTTCCTGTTGATGCTAATTGGTTACTTTTTGTTAATATCCATTGTCTGAATTACTTTCTGCTAATACCAATTGTCTGTTAGGTATTTCCTGTTAATGCTCATTGGTTACTTTCTGCTAATACCTGTTGTCTATTAGGTACTTCTTGCCAATGCTTATTAATTACTTTCTGCTAATACCTATTGTCTGTTAGGTACTTCCTGCTAATTCTCATTAGTTACTTTCTGCTAATACCCATTGTCTGTTTGGTACTTCCTTCTAATGCTCATTGGTTACTTTCTGCTAATACCAATTCTCTGTTTGGTACTTCCTGCTAATGTTCATTGGTTACTTTCTGCTAATACCCATTATATGTTAGGTACTACAAGTTAATGCTAATTGGTTACTGTTTGTTAATGTCTATTGCCTGTTATGTACTTCCTGCCAATACTCATTAATTACTTTCTGCTAGTAACCATTATCTGTTAGGTATTTGCTGTTAATGATTATTGGTTACTTTTTGTTAATATCCATTGTCTGTTATGTACTTCCTGCTATTGCGCTAATACCCATTATCTGTTAGGTACTTCCTACTAATGCTCATTAGTTACTTTCTGCTAATACCCATTGTCTGTTAGGTACTTCCTTCTAATGCTCATTGGTTACTTTTTGCTAATACCTGTTAGGTACTTCCTGCTAATGCTCATTAGTTACTTTCAGCTAATACCCATTGTCTGTTAGGTACTTCCTGTTAATGCTCATTAATTACTTTCAGCTAATACCCATTGTCTGTTAGGTACTTCCTGCCAATACTCATTAATTACTTTCTGCTAATACCTATTTTCTGTTAGGTACTTCCTGGTAATGCTCATTAGTTACTTTCTGCTAATACCCATTGTCTGTTAGGTACTTCCAGCTAATGATTATTTGTTACTTTCTGCTAATACCCATAATCTGTTAGGTACTTCCTGCTAATGCCCATTAGTTACTTTCTGCTCTTACCCATTGTCTGTTAGGTACTTCCTGCTAATGATCATTGGTTACTTTCTGTTCTTGCCTTTTATCTGTTAAGTACTTCCTGTTAATGATTATTAGTTACTTCTTGCTAATACCCATTATCTGTTATGTACTTTCTGCTAATGCTCATGTGTTACTTTCTGCTCTTACCCATTATGTGTTAGGTACTTCCTGTTAATGCTCATTTGTTACTTTCTGCTCTTACCCATTATCTGTTAGGTACTTCCTGTTAATGCTCATTTGTTGCTTTCTGCTAATACACATTATCTGTTAGGTACTTCCTGTTAATGTGCATTGGTTACTTTCTGCTAATACCCATTGTCTGTTAGGTACTTCCTGTTAATGCTCATTTGTTACTTTCTGTTAATACCCATTGTCTGTTAGGTACTTCCTGTTGATGCTAATTGGTTACTTTCTGCTAATATCCATTATCTGTTAGGTACTTCCTGTTAATGCTCATTGGTTACTTTCTACTAATAATCATTATCTGTTAGGTACTTCCTGCTAATGATTATTTGTATCTTTCTGCTAATACCCATTATCTGTTAGGTACTTCCTGTTGATGCTAATTGGTTACTTTTTGTTAATATCCATTGTCTGTTAGGTACTTCCTTCCACTGCTTATGAATTACTTTCTGCTAATACCCATTGTCTGTTAGGTACTTCCTGTTAATGCTCATTGGTTACTTTCTACTAATACTCATTATTTGTTAGGTACTTCCTGCTAATGATTATTTGTTACTTTCTGCTAATACCCATTATCTGTTAGGTACTTCCTGTTGATGCTAATTGGTTACTTTTTGTTAATATCCATTGTCTGAATTACTTTCTGCTAATACCAATTGTCTGTTAGGTATTTCCTGTTAATGCTCATTGGTTACTTTCTGCTAATACCTGTTGTCTATTAGGTACTTCTTGCCAATGCTTATTAATTACTTTCTGCTAATACCTATTGTCTGTTAGGTACTTCCTGCTAATTCTCATTAGTTACTTTCTGCTAATACCCATTGTCTGTTTGGTACTTCCTTCTAATGCTCATTGGTTACTTTCTGCTAATACCAATTCTCTGTTTGGTACTTCCTGCTAATGTTCATTGGTTACTTTCTGCTAATACCCATTATCTGTTAGGTACTACAAGTTAATGCTAATTGGTTACTGTTTGTTAATGTCTATTGTCTGTTATGTACTTCCTGCCAATACTCAATTACTTTCTGCTAGTAACCATTATCTGTTAGGTATTTGCTGTTAATGATTATTGGTTACTTTTTGTTAATATCCATTGTCTGTTATGTACTTCCTGCTATTGCTCATGAATTACTTTTTGCTAATACCCATTATCTGTTAGGTACTTCCTACTAATGCTCATTAGTTACTTTCTGCTAATACCCATTGTCTGTTAGGTACTTCCTTCTAATGCTCATTGGTTACTTTTTGCTAATACCCATTATCTGTTAGGTACTTCCTGTTAATGCTCATTAATTACTTTCAGCTAATACCCATTGTCTGTTAGGTACTTCCTGCCAATACTCATTAATTACTTTCTGCTAATACCTATTTTCTGTTAGGTACTTCCTGGTAATGCTCATTAGTTACTTTCTGCTAATACCCATTATCTGTTAGGTACTTCCTGTTAATGCTAATTGGTCACTTTATGCTAATACCTATTGTCTGTTAGGTACTTCCTGCTAATACTCATTAGTTACTTTCTGCTAATACCCATTGTCTGTTAGGTACTTCCTGCCAATGTTCATTGGTTCCTTTCTGCTAATACCCATTGTCTGTTAGGTACTTCCTGCTAATACTCATTAATTACTTTCTGCTAATACCTATTTTCTGTTAGGTACTACCTGGTAATGCTCATTAGTTACTTTCTGCTAATACCCATTATCTGTTAGGTACTTCCTGTTAATGCTCATTTGTTACTTTCTGTTAATAACCATTATCTGTTAGGTACTTCAAATTAATGCTAATTGGTTACTTTTTGTAAATTTCCATTGTCTGTTAGGTACTTCCTGCCAATACTCAATAATTACTTTCTGCTAATACCCATTATCTGTTAGGTACTTCCTGTTGATGCTAATTGGTTACTTTTTGTTAATATCCATTGTCTGTTATGTACTTCCTGCCATTGCTTATGAATTACTTTCTGCTAATACCCATTATCTGTTAGGTACTTCCTGTTGATGCTAATTGGTTACTTTTTGTTAATATTCATTGTCTGTTAGGTACTTACTGCTAATGCTCATTGGTTACTTTCTGCTAATACACATTGCCTTTTAGGTACTTACTGCTAATGCTCATTGGTTACTTTCTGCTAATACCCATTGTCTGTTAGGTACTTCCTGTTAATGCTCATTGGTTAATTTCTGCTAATAACCATTATCTCTTAGGTACTTCCTGCTAATGTTCATTTGCTAATTTCTGCTAATACCCATTATCTGTTAGGTACTTCCTGTTAATGCTCATTGGTTAATTTCTGCTAATACTAGGGATGGGCGAATGTTTCTAAAAATTCAAAATTTAAAACAAATTTTGATACATTTGTTTGTTCGAATCTCGAATGTTTATATAACATTCTAACATTCTATTTTCGAATTTTCGATTTCGAATTTTTCAATAAAATTCAAAAATATTCCGTTCGAATAATAGAATGTTTAGCTATATATTCATTCAATTTTGAAATGTAATATTCGAATTCAAATGTGACATTCGAATTCGAATGTGACATTCAAATTTGAAATAGTATTTCTAGTCTACAACTGTGTTTAATAAATGTAATATTCTAATTTGAATGCTACATTTGAGTGTCACATTCGAATTTGAAATAGTATTTCTAGTCTAATACTGTGTTTTAAATGTGATATTCGATTCGAATGTGCTATTCGATTTGAATGTGACATTCAGATTCAAAATAGTATTTCTAGTCTAATACTGTGTTTTATCAATGTGATATTCGATTCGAATGTGACATTCGAAATAGTGTTTCTAGTCCACAATTGTGTTTTATAAATGTAATATTCGAAAACTGTAAACAACATTCGAAAATCAAATTTTTAAGAATATTCTTTCTATTATGTAAATCAAACTTCTACAATAACATTCAAATTTGGATATAAACACATTTGCCCATCCCTAGGTACTTCCTGTTAATGCTCATTGGTTACTTTCTGCTAATACCCATTGTCTGTTAGGTACTTCCTGTTAATGCTCATTGGTTACTTTCTGCTAATACCCATTGTCTGTTAGGTACTTCCTGTTAATGCTCATTGGTTACTTTCTGCTAATACCCATTGTCTGTTAGGTACTTCCTGTTAATGTTCATTGGTTACTTTCTGCTAATACCCATTGTCTGTTAGGTACTTCCTGTTAATGCTCATTGGTTACTTTCTGCTAATACCCATTGTCTGTTAGGTACTTCCTGTTAATGCTCATTAGTTACTTTCTGCTAATACCCATTGTCTGTTAGGTACTTCCTGTTAATGTTCATTGGTTACTTTCTGCTAATACCCATTGTCTGTTAGGTACTTCCTGTTAATGCTCATTGGTTACTTTCTGCTAATACCCATTGTCTGTTAGGTACTTCCTGTTAATGCTCATTGGTTACTTTCTGCTAATACCCATTGTCTGTTAGGTACTTCCTGTTAATGCTCATTGGTTACTTTCTGCCAATACCCATTGTCTGTTAGGTACTTCCTGTTAATGCTCATTGGTTAATTTCTGCTAATACCCATTGTCTGTTAGGTACTTCCTGTTAATGCTCATTGGTTACTTTCTGCTAATACCCATTGTCTGTTAGGTACTTCCTGTTAATGCTCATTGGTTAATTTCTGCTAATACCCATTGTCTGTTAGGTACTTCCTGTTAATGCTCATTGGTTAATTTCTGCTAATACCCATTGTCTGTTAGGTACTTCCTGTTAATGCTCATTGGTTAAGTTCTGCTAATACCCATTATCTGTTAGGTACTTCCTGTTAATGCTCATTGGTTAATTTCTGCTAATACCCATTGTCTGTTAGGTACTTCCTGTTAATGCTCATTGGTTAACTTCTGCTAATACCCATTATCTGTTAGGTACTTCCTGTTAATGCTCATTGGTTAATTTCTGCTAATACCCATTATCTGTTAGGTACTTCCTGTTAATGCTCATTGGTTAATTTCTGCTAATACCCATTGTCTGTTAGGTACTTCCTGTTAATGCTCATTGGTTAACTTCTGCAAATACCCATTATCTGTTAGGTACTTCCTGTTAATGCTCATTGGTTAATTTCTGCTAATACCCATTATCTGTTAGATTCAGAAATTAATTAGTGGGTTTGGAGTAATAAGCGACAGTGAAATTTTTTTTTTTTTTTAAGTGTTGTGGGTGCTGTAGCATCCCACAAAACAGCTTAAAGGGACATGAACATTTTCATTCAATATTCAGAGCATGCAATTTTCTTTGTTCACTTGGTATCTTTTGTTGAAAAACAGGGACATAAGCTCAGGAGTGTGCACGTGTCTGGAGCACTAGATGGCAGCACTTGTTCCTGCCATGTAGTGCTCTAGACCCCTACCTAGGTATCTATTCAACAAAGTATATCAAGGGAACAAAGACATTTTTGCTAATAGAAGTAAATTGTGTGCTCTGTCTGAATCACAAAGGGACATTAAAGTCAAAATGTAGTTTCCTTAAAAATTAATACTGCCAAAAATAAATCTGAAATCTACTTTCTTTCTTTGTTTTTCCTGATTTTCCTGTAAATTAAATCTGAAAATGTTATTTTTTTTTCCACTGCCTCCAGAAAGGCTGTGGAATTCAGAACATTTAATCTTTTTATTTGCTGTGGTGATTGCTTAATATGTGACAGTGCCAATTCATATTTGTCTCTAATTGGCAACTGCAAAGGAAATTTGATAAACAACATCTAATCAACCTTCCAATAAGCCTTCAAAGTGATTTGTGTGTAAAATGAAAAAGAATGCACATTTTGCAAACAAAATGACAGTTTTACATTTTTTTAAAACTAATATTCCATCTTAATATGAGTCCACAATGCATTCCTTACTTGTGGGAAATACTGAACCTGGCCACCAGGAGGCGGCAAAGACACCGCAGCCATACCTCCCCCACTTCCTCATAACCAAGAAGTAGGTTGTATCCAGCACAAATGTGCCCAAAGTGTGCAAAAGCTGTGGGGTGTAAACTGCCAAATACCAAAAAGTAGTGTCAAAAATACAAAATCACAGCAGCACCACTTGCAATGTTCAAATCCCTTCTTTATTCCATGTCACAAGGATGGCAAAAAGCAATAAAACAGAACGACGTTTTGGGTTAAGAACCCTTACTCATGTTCATACAGTCTGAGTACCTATACACAGAACTTAAGTACCTATAGCCAGGTGTGACCACACCTCTTCAATTAACACTTTTAGGTATAACTTACTATTCTTTATTCCTATACACTGACACCTAGTGGTCAACACCTGTAAACATTACCAGTTTTTTTAAAAAAAACTTTTTTCAAAGTTTTTTTTACAATTTAAAACTCAATAATACAGATATGGAGTAGGCAGTTCTAATTTACAGATTACATCAAAGACAATGTATAACTTATCACTTTATCACTTGCCCATTCAAATTAACCTTAAAAACAGCCTCTATATGAATACACTCAAATCAATTTCCCTATTCATCCCTTTGGGAATTAATGACTCTAATTTATTTATCCAAAGTGCTTCTCGCCTTTTAAGAAGAAGTTCCCTATTACCCCCTCTTCTCGGGATGGGTACATAGTCAATAATCTGAAATCTTAGCTGTGAGACTGTGTGGCCTTTTTCCACAAAGTGGTATGCTACAGGGGCATTAAGATCACTATTCGTAATATTGGATTTGTGTTGTAAGATTCTGTCCCTGACCCCTTGGGTCGTCTCACCAATATAAATTATGCCACACGGACACTTAATCAAATACACCACATAAGTTGCATTGCAATTATAGTACCCTTTAATTCCAAATTTCTGACCCGTTAGGGGGTGGGTAAAACTATCTCCTTTTATTAGATTGTTACAATTTGAACAATTAAGGCAGGGATAGCAGCCATTGTTTTTTGAAGTAATAAAACTCTGTTTAGTCTTCTTCTTACTACCCACATCTGCCCTAATTATCTTATCTCTTAGGCTAGGAAGTCTAGTATAGGCAGGCATAGGTGGCTGTTTAAAGGCTTTTACCTCAGGGTTACACTCACTTAGAATGTGCCAATGCTTTCGAATAATTCTTTGTATTTTTGGGCTACAGGCATTGTATTCTGAAATAAACACCATTCTGTCAGGGTCTTTCTTCTTTCTGCTATTCTCTTTATTAACCCTTCCTTTTGGTGTTTGCAATACATTTTCAGTAACTTCATCTATCATTTTCTGGGGATAACCTCGCTCTACAAATCTGTCTCCCATTTCTTTAAGTCTTACCTGTGCCAGAGTATCATCTCCCACAATCCTTCTCACTCTTAACATTTGGCTAAATGGAAGTGACTTAATCAATGCTGGGGCATGAGCACTAGTATAGTGAAGAAGTCCCCAGGCAGAGGGAAACTGTGGGGATATAGAAGAGCGCAATTATGAGACAGAGAACTGAGCACCAGGTCTTAGTTTGTCCTTGTCGCCATTGTGACCTGGTGCTCAATATTTGTACAGCAGTGTTTTAGACCTACATAAGATCTTATTTTAAAATTAAATTGTACAAATCGTTGAACCCGGTTTATAGATTATTTTAATTCACAGGATCATTTGCTTTACAGATAGAAGAAATAATTTCACTCGTGGTACAAAAAGGTAAAAGCTAACATGCCGACTCTCTTGCATGCCACCTCATTACCATAGAGGCAATGTCACATCTGTCACAGGTGAGCAGTGTGAGATTCCGTCCCGAAATGGGATGGCGTTATCTTCACTCTTCCTAAACGTACTACTATCCCACTTGAAGAGCCCATGGATAAAAGATGGAAACTCTGTTAAGAAAGATGTTTCAACATACAGGATATTTGTTTCAACTGGCGGCGGCTGTTGTCATGGTTACTGGAGAAACTACCTTCTGGTGTGACTCCTTATAGGATTTGATCAGGGTGGAGGATCCAACGTTACTCAGAAAAGATTTACAGCCTTAAGGGTTGTTATTCTTTTATCTGTGCTGCTATCAGGCAGTTTATTTGCTTGGATGCTATGGCTTCAGCTTTTTCTGTTGTGTTCTGTTTTTCTGGCTGAAGTCATGGTCTGTGGATATGACTTCTAAGTCTAGACTTCTTACCTCCCTTTAAGGGAATGATTTTGTCTGGTCCAGGCCTGGACTCAATTATCTCCATGGTCACAGGGGGCAAGGGTGCTCTCCTACTACAAAGGTTTATGAACTAATCTAAGGGATGATTTTCGTTCTGATAAAGCCCATGTCAGCAGTCCTCCGCTAAGCCAGAGCAAACCAAGAGCTCTTGGAAGCTGGCTCAGTCCTAGAATAAATCCAAGCAGAGCAAGAATCCCACAAGTCTACATCAGCATGGATGGGCAGTCCCCAGTCCTCTTCTGGACAGTGTAGAAGACAGTATGTTGCTCTTTTCAGTCGCTTGGTTTAGGGACGTGCAGGATCCATGGGTCCTGGAGGTCATAGCTCAGGGTTACAAGATAGGTTTTTAGTCTCAGCCACCCAAGGGCAGATTCCTCCTGTCTTCCTGACCAGGAAGGAGGGAAGCCTTTCTGCAGTGTGTACAGGATCTGTCCTCTAGGAGTTATTGCCCTGATGCCTATCGCAGTTAGAGGTTTGGGATGCTATTCAAGCCTTTTCGTGGTCCCTAAGAAGGTGGGAACTTTCTGTCCGATTCTGGACCTAAAGTGCTTAAGCAGGTTTTTAAATGTCCCCTTGTTTAAGATGGAGACAATAAGGTCCATTCTTCCCCTCGTTTGAGAGGGGTAGTTCATGACCACGATAGATCTGAAGGATGCTCCAACCCTCAAGGACCACTTCCAGTTCCTAAGGTTTGCATTCCTGGACCATCATTTCCAGTTCATTGCCTTCCGTTTGGTCTAGCTAAAGAAATTTTTGGAAGAGTGGACCATTCGGAATATCTCCTCTTTTTTCTTCAATCCCATGTGTTACAGTACCAACAGTGTACCAAGGGTTAATACCAGGGAACAACGTCCTGCATAGGGAATCAGCAATTCACAAAACCAAGCCAGTTTTCAGGTTTAAAACAGAATGACATTTATTAAAGGCTAGATACCTAGTATTTATACAGGTTTGACACCCCCCCCCCCCCAGATGGGGGTTGAAAGACTGTTGTACATTACATGGAGGGAACAAGCCCTTTGACATGATACAATAGAATTATATTACTTAAACACTTCAACCACAAGACACTCTTGGCCCTTCTTATCACTTAGGCGTTTTCTCTCTGGAGGTGATCAAACAATAGAATGCTTAGCACTAATTAGATTATAGCTGGAGCCAGCAACTCTGTCTTTAGAAATTAGTTTCTTAGCTAAACACAATTAACTCCTTCAGTCCTGACAGAAGGGTCTGTTACATATCTCCCCCGTTGTGGAACACTCCGGCAGACCCGGCTTGACCCTTTGGCGGGTCAACCTGGGGATGACCGGACTAGGAGGTGGTAGGCATGTCAGTTTGCCAGGACAATCCATCTGTATTCCCGTTATGAGAGAGAATTCCTGTCCATACAAAGAAGGGTTCAACTTCCTCAGTGCCCAGACTAGGGCTAAACAGTCCTTCAAAATCCCATCAGCTTCTTTACGAGTTTTCTGTACCTGCTCTTTATAGATATCCACAATCCCTTCATACTGACATAGGGTGCCCTTGAGTTGCTGCACCTCACTATGAGCCAGCGTCAGCTTCTCCTCAAGTGTCGCTAAGTTTGTCTTTAAGGTTTCATATCCCACTCTCAAGCTGGTGTTTTCTGCAGTCTGTCGGTGCAGCTTGTCTAGCAGAGATTCACGTTCTAAACGTGCTTTTTCCTCTGCGCTCCTCTTCTCCTTCATCAGCGCATTGTAACGGGACCTCCACATATCAATAGCGGATAGAGATTTACTGAGCTCAGCGTCCTGGGGCTTAGCAGCAGGTGGGTCAGTCTCTGCTGCACGGATCTGGGCACGGGTAGTCACAGAGTTAACATCAGCGGGACCCATAGGAGCGTAGGCAGAAACAAGGGGGGCCAAGTCATTTCCAAGAAGAACATCAGCAGGTAAGTCCTTCTTGACCCCCACATTCACAGGTCTAGCGCCCACTCCCCAATCCAAATGTACCCTGGCAACAGGTAGGCTGAACACATCGCCCCTTGCTACCCTCACAGCCACAGTGTCTCCAGTGTACTGTTTCTCAGACACCAAGTTCTTTTGAAGCAAGGTCATGGTAGCACCAGTATCCCGTAGACCACTGACCTTCTTCCCATTCACTTTAACCAGTTGCCGGTTATTCCGGTGGGCAGCTTGCACAAGGTCTGCCTCATGTAGGATGCTCCAGCATTCTTGCGCCTCTACGTAGCGGGCCGCAGGCTGAGGATTACGTGGGATTCCGCCGGCAGGTCTTCTCCAGGACTGCGCTTGGTTCGCTGCGTTTAGGGGACACTCTGGTCTTTTGTGCCCTAGTTGCTTACATCCAAAGCATCGAATCGGTTGTGAGTAGCCCCGCAAATTGAACCAGGCTCTCTGAGGGTAGTTCGTGGCCGGAGGCCGTGTGGTATAGCGGTGCGCCGGGGTTTGGTAACTGGCAGCTGCTGGGGTGACTGGGGGTCTGTACTCCACTCTAGCAGGGGGCTTAGTGGTAGCAGTGTCCAGTTTGCGGGCATCCGTATACTCATCTGCCAAGCGAGCCGCTTCCTGCAGGGTGGAGGGTTTACGGTCCCGAACCCACTCTCGAACTCCTGCGGGTAACTTGTCGAAGCAATGTTCCAACAGGAATAGCTGCAGCACCTCTTCCCCAGATATGGCTTGGCACCCCGCTATCCAGTGAGCTGCTGTGCGGTGCACCTTACATGCCCACTCAAGGTAGGAATCTCCAGCTAATTTAACAGTGTCTCTGAACCGTCTCCGGTATGCCTCCGGTGTAACCGCATACCTGGAGAGCAGAGCCTCTTTTACAGTATTATAATCCCTGACTTCCTCATCTGGAATGGCCCGAAAAGCCTCTCTGGCCCGGCCGGATAATTTTCCAGATAATATCGTGACCCAGTCCTCTGCGGGTACCTTGTGTAGTGCACATTGCCTCTCAAAATCCGCAAGGTACCCATCAATCTCTCCTTCTGTTTCCAGGAAGTTTTTAAAAGCTGCAAAATTTACTTTTCTCTTTTCCATCTTAGTCAGTATTGTAATAATCCCCCTCTTCCTGAGGTTACTGGCTTGTGTAGTTGCTCTTCTGGGCGATAAGGTTCATTCCGTCGCTTGCCACCAATGTTACAGTACCAACAGTGTACCAAGGGTTAATACCAGGGAACAACGTCCTGCATAGGGAATCAGCAATTCACAAAACCAAGCCAGTTTTCAGGTTTAAAACAGAATGACATTTATTAAAGGCTAGATACCTAGTATTTATACAGGTTTGACACCCCCCCCCCCCCCAGATGGGGGTTGAAAGACTGTTGTACATTACATGGAGGGAACAAGCCCTTTGACATGATACAATAGAATTATATTACTTAAACACTTCAACCACAAGACACTCTTGGCCCTTCTTATCACTTAGGCGTTTTCTCTCTGGAGGTGATCAAACAATAGAATGCTTAGCACTAATTAGATTATAGCTGGAGCCAGCAACTCTGTCTTTAGAAATTAGTTTCTTAGCTAAACACAATTAACTCCTTCAGTCCTGACAGAAGGGTCTGTTACACCATGGATGGCAGATAATCTAGAGAGAGTTCTCTTGTATCAAGTACCAGGGTAGAATTGTCGGATACTATAATAGTCTCCATAGACATGAGAATATTTCTAAAAGACCATAGACATTGCAAGCTAGCTTCAACATGCCTTGCCCTCCAGATCTCCTTAAGGCCATCTGTGGCTCGGTGTATGGAGGTGATTGGTCTCATGGTGTCCAGCTTGGACATCATTTCCTATGCCAGGTTTCACCTCAGACTGTTGCAACTGCGCATCCTGAATGAGTGGAACGGCGATCATTCGGATCTGTCTCAAAAGATTTATCTGGACAACCAATCGGGAGAATCGCTCTCTTGGTGGTTTTGTCTGGATCACTTGTCCTGAGGTACGTCCATCTCAAGACCATCCTGGGTGATTGTGACTATGGTAGTGAGTCTGTCAGGATGGGGAACTGTTTGGGGTGCCAGGAAGCCACAGGGCCTCTGGTCTCAGGAGGAAAAGCGCCCTAATGATCTCATTTTGGATCTTTGGGCAATATACAATGCTCTGAAGGCTTGGCCTCTTCTGGGTTCGTCCCAGTTAATCAAGTTCCAATCAAACAATATATCCTCAGTGGCTTACATCAACCATCAGGGGGAATGAGAAGCTCCCTAGTTTTGAGGTAAGTATCTCAGATTTTGGTGTGGGGAAAACCTGCATTTGTTCGCTGTCAGCGATCCACATTCCGGGTGTGGACAACTGGGAAGCGGATTTCCTCAGCAGACAATCCTTTCATCCGGGAGAATGGTCTCTTCATCCCGAGTGTTAGCAGAGATTTGCAATAGGAAGATCTTATAACGTTTCAATACCAAGCTACCCAGATAGTGGTCGAGGTACAGGGATCCTCATGCGGAGCTAACAGATTCAGTTTGCCAGGACAATCCATCTGTATTCCCGTTATGAGAGAGAATTCCTGTCCATACAAAGAAGGGTTCAACTTCCTCAGTGCCCAGACTAGGGCTAAACAGTCCTTCAAAATCCCATCAGCTTCTTTACGAGTTTTCTGTACCTGCTCTTTATAGATATCCACAATCCCTTCATACTGACATAGGGTGCCCTTGAGTTGCTGCACCTCACTATGAGCCAGCGTCAGCTTCTCCTCAAGTGTCGCTAAGTTTGTCTTTAAGGTTTCATATCCCACTCTCAAGCTGGTGTTTTCTGCAGTCTGTCGGTGCAGCTTGTCTAGCAGAGATTCACGTTCTAAACGTGCTTTTTCCTCTGCGCTCCTCTTCTCCTTCATCAGCGCATTGTAACGGGACCTCCACATATCAATAGCGGATAGAGATTTACTGAGCTCAGCGTCCTGGGGCTTAGCAGCAGGTGGGTCAGTCTCTGCTGCACGGATCTGGGCACGGGTAGTCACAGAGTTAACATCAGCGGGACCCATAGGAGCGTAGGCAGAAACAAGGGGGGCCAAGTCATTTCCAAGAAGAACATCAGCAGGTAAGTCCTTCTTGACCCCCACATTCACAGGTCTAGCGCCCACTCCCCAATCCAAATGTACCCTGGCAACAGGTAGGCTGAACACATCGCCCCTTGCTACCCTCACAGCCACAGTGTCTCCAGTGTACTGTTTCTCAGACACCAAGTTCTTTTGAAGCAAGGTCATGGTAGCACCAGTATCCCGTAGACCACTGACCTTCTTCCCATTCACTTTAACCAGTTGCCGGTTATTCCGGTGGGCAGCTTGCACAAGGTCTGCCTCATGTAGGATGCTCCAGCATTCTTGCGCCTCTACGTAGCGGGCCGCAGGCTGAGGATTACGTGGGATTCCGCCGGCAGGTCTTCTCCAGGACTGCGCTTGGTTCGCTGCGTTTAGGGGACACTCTGGTCTTTTGTGCCCTAGTTGCTTACATCCAAAGCATCGAATCGGTTGTGAGTAGCCCCGCAAATTGAACCAGGCTCTCTGAGGGTAGTTCGTGGCCGGAGGCCGTGTGGTATAGCGGTGCGCCGGGGTTTGGTAACTGGCAGCTGCTGGGGTGACTGGGGGTCTGTACTCCACTCTAGCAGGGGGCTTAGTGGTAGCAGTGTCCAGTTTGCGGGCATCCGTATACTCATCTGCCAAGCGAGCCGCTTCCTGCAGGGTGGAGGGTTTACGGTCCCGAACCCACTCTCGAACTCCTGCGGGTAACTTGTCGAAGCAATGTTCCAACAGGAATAGCTGCAGCACCTCTTCCCCAGATATGGCTTGGCACCCCGCTATCCAGTGAGCTGCTGTGCGGTGCACCTTACATGCCCACTCAAGGTAGGAATCTCCAGCTAATTTAACAGTGTCTCTGAACCGTCTCCGGTATGCCTCCGGTGTAACCGCATACCTGGAGAGCAGAGCCTCTTTTACAGTATTATAATCCCTGACTTCCTCATCTGGAATGGCCCGAAAAGCCTCTCTGGCCCGGCCGGATAATTTTCCAGATAATATCGTGACCCAGTCCTCTGCGGGTACCTTGTGTAGTGCACATTGCCTCTCAAAATCCGCAAGGTACCCATCAATCTCTCCTTCTGTTTCCAGGAAGTTTTTAAAAGCTGCAAAATTTACTTTTCTCTTTTCCATCTTAGTCAGTATTGTAATAATCCCCCTCTTCCTGAGGTTACTGGCTTGTGTAGTTGCTCTTCTGGGCGATAAGGTTCATTCCGTCGCTTGCCACCAATGTTACAGTACCAACAGTGTACCAAGGGTTAATACCAGGGAACAACGTCCTGCATAGGGAATCAGCAATTCACAAAACCAAGCCAGTTTTCAGGTTTAAAACAGAATGACATTTATTAAAGGCTAGATACCTAGTATTTATACAGGTTTGACACCCCCCCCCCCCCCCAGATGGGGGTTGAAAGACTGTTGTACATTACATGGAGGGAACAAGCCCTTTGACATGATACAATAGAATTATATTACTTAAACACTTCAACCACAAGACACTCTTGGCCCTTCTTATCACTTAGGCGTTTTCTCTCTGGAGGTGATCAAACAATAGAATGCTTAGCACTAATTAGATTATAGCTGGAGCCAGCAACTCTGTCTTTAGAAATTAGTTTCTTAGCTAAACACAATTAACTCCTTCAGTCCTGACAGAAGGGTCTGTTACACCATGGATGGCAGATAATCTAGAGAGAGTTCTCTTGTATCAAGTACCAGGGTAGAATTGTCGGATACTATAATAGTCTCCATAGACATGAGAATATTTCTAAAAGACCATAGACATTGCAAGCTAGCTTCAACATGCCTTGCCCTCCAGATCTCCTTAAGGCCATCTGTGGCTCGGTGTATGGAGGTGATTGGTCTCATGGTGTCCAGCTTGGACATCATTTCCTATGCCAGGTTTCACCTCAGACTGTTGCAACTGCGCATCCTGAATGAGTGGAACGGCGATCATTCGGATCTGTCTCAAAAGATTTATCTGGACAACCAATCGGGAGAATCGCTCTCTTGGTGGTTTTGTCTGGATCACTTGTCCTGAGGTACGTCCATCTCAAGACCATCCTGGGTGATTGTGACTATGGTAGTGAGTCTGTCAGGATGGGGAACTGTTTGGGGTGCCAGGAAGCCACAGGGCCTCTGGTCTCAGGAGGAAAAGCGCCCTAATGATCTCATTTTGGATCTTTGGGCAATATACAATGCTCTGAAGGCTTGGCCTCTTCTGGGTTCGTCCCAGTTAATCAAGTTCCAATCAAACAATATATCCTCAGTGGCTTACATCAACCATCAGGGGGAATGAGAAGCTCCCTAGTTTTGAGGTAAGTATCTCAGATTTTGGTGTGGGGAAAACCTGCATTTGTTCGCTGTCAGCGATCCACATTCCGGGTGTGGACAACTGGGAAGCGGATTTCCTCAGCAGACAATCCTTTCATCCGGGAGAATGGTCTCTTCATCCCGAGTGTTAGCAGAGATTTGCAATAGGAAGATCTTATAACGTTTCAATACCAAGCTACCCAGATAGTGGTCGAGGTACAGGGATCCTCATGCGGAGCTAACAGATGCATTAGCAGTGCTTTGGAGGTTCAATCTAATTTATCCTTTCCGACCATTACCACTACTTCCTAGTGTAGTGGCTCGAGTCAAGCAGGCGTCAGTTATACTGACTGCTCCATCTTGGCCGCGGAGGATATGGTTCACGGATCAAGTGGGAATGTCATCATATCCTCCGTGGAAGTTACTTTGTCGCAGGGATCTGCTGACCAAGGTCTCTTTGTTCATCAATGTCTAGATTCTCTGAGGCTGTCTGCGTGGAGATTGAACGCTTAGTCCTAGCCAAGAGAGGGTTTTCTGAGAGTTATTTTTACTCCCATTCAAGCTCGTAAGCTGGTTGCTTGTCGCATCTATCATAAGGTGTGGAAGACCTACTTATTCTAATCTCCAGGATGAACTGGAGAAAGACTTTTCTGCAAGTCCCCTGAAGGGACAGTTTTCGGCCCTGTCTGTGATATCCCTTTAAGAATTACTAGCTATCAGCACTTCCTCCTATTTAAGGAAGTGCTATTCCTTCACTCAGGGCCTGAAAATTAAAGTGGATTCTCACATTTTGTTTTCCTAAGAACAAAACTTTGTATTATCCTTTCAGGTCCTATCTTACAACTTGCTGTGTTGCTTTTGTGGCTATCTTGCTGCACTTCTTCCCTGCTGATACTCAGACTTCAATACCATCCCAGATCCCTACGCTAGCCGGATCTTCTTGCACACGCGATCCGAAGTCGCGCTCACACACGCTGCTACCAGAACGCCGCTGTTAGCTCTCTCTCCGGGCTTGCTCTCACCAAGGTGTCATTCACCGCTCTCCATGCCACACCACCGCCCTGGGGAATACTGGATCATTATCCACGCTGCTTTTGGGTATCGTAGCATACTAACCTGATAAACTCTCTTTTATTTCAAGTTATGTTTGCTTATATAAATTAGGTGCTTTTTCCTGATTAACCCATCTCCTTGCTGGGCAATATTGTGTGTGTGCTGGAACTTTGTATATATATTTTAGAGTGTTTGTGTGAGTGCGTGGACCTTGAGGAAAACTAACTGAACATTCATATTGGAGTATTAACTTTGAATGCTAAAGACTTATCCTGAATATTTAGGATTTATCACATTACTGCTTAACCAAGCTTTTTGAGCAATTATTCATACAACTCTGAGGCTTAGAGAGTTTCTCTCATAACCTTTATTTTTTCTTTATTATGAGAAATGCCATACTATAGATTCAATTACAAAAGTAAATGCTCACCTTTTGCATGCTAGTAAAATAAGTTGTTTTTACCAGCTGTTAATAAGAATAGAGCAACATTACTATTATTTTCTTGATAAAGTTATTCAGCTAATTCAGTGAGATTGTATATCACAGAATTTTCAGGCCTAAAAAAGTTTTTTTTTCAGATCATGGATCCTAATGAAATAAAAAATGAATTTTCTAATATTCATCAAAAATTAGAATACCTTGCTAGAGCCTTAACTGAGGTACAAACGGAGCATAAAGCCCTCAAAACCCTAATAAAAGATTGTATGCCAGGGAAAGAAGCTGAAGTTCCTGAACCTCACATCCAATACCCACAACCCTTTTCGGGTAAACGTAGCGAATTCAGGGATTTCAAAAGTGCATGCAAACGCCTATATCAGACCTAAAACTTATCATAGTGAAAGGATCAAGGTTTGCACCACTATCTCTTTCCTCCAGGGGGAGCCTCGCTCCTGGGCTAATAGATTCTTTGAAAGTGAACATCCAATAATAGATTCACTTGAAGATTTTTTTCTAGCAATGACTGCGTTGTATGAGGATTCCCACACTCAAATAACTGCAGAAACTAAATTAAGATCTATGAAACAGGGGAAAAGGAACATAGAGGAATATATCACAGAGTTCCAAATGTGGATTGATGACTCCCAGTGGAACGAAATCAGCTTAAAGAACCAATTCAGATTGGGACTATCTGAATCCCTTAAAGATGAATTGTCCCGATTAGAGATGCCTGACACACTTAATGGATTGATGAAATTAAGCACCACATTGGATCGCAGATTACGTGAAAGAAAGGCTGAAAGAGCTTCCTATGAAGTTATGCCTAGACGCTCCTATCCTTGCCCTTCAAACATGGAAAAGGCCACCTCTAACCAGATTCCTATGGAAATTGGAGCTATAAGGGGTCCTCTAACTCCTGAAGAAAAGGCCAGACGTCGATCAGAAAACCTCTGTCTTTATTGTGGACAAAAAGAACATTCGGTCACAAATTGTCCATCACTGCTAAGAAAAAAAAAGGGTAAGAATCAATTCAATCATAATATTTTGCATATCTCACAAAATCCACAACTTACTCTCATCCTTTCTTTACAGTGGGATCAGAAAAACGTGCGTTCTAATGCTTTGATTGATTCTGGGGCGTCAGGAAATTATATTGACACCTCCTATGTTAAAGTTAATAAAATTCCAATTGTTTGCAAATCACATCCTGTCTCTGTTAAACTCATAGATGGTTCTATCATACAACAGGGCCCCATTACCCACCAGACAATCCCTCTACTCGTAACTACTGACAAGGGGCATTCTGAATATCTTACTTTTGACCTTATACCTATCTACATGCATACTCTCATCTTGGGTTTTAGTTGGTTACAAATACATAACCCACATATTGATTGGTCATCATCACAGGTAACCTTTGATTCTGACTTTTGTGTAAAGACTTGTTTTCCCTATCAGGTAATTTCTGCTATAGAACATGAACTACCTGAAATTTATCAGGACCTGGCAGAGTTATTTGATCTTAAAGAGGCAGAAAACCTCCCACCACATAGGGAGTTTGACTGCCCCATTGATTTAATACCTGGATCTCAAATACCTCATGGAAAGATTTATCCTCTTTCACAAGAAGAACTAGTATACTTACGTTCATATCTGGATGAAAACCTGCGTAAAGGTTTCATCTCTCACTCAACATCTCCTGCTGCACCCGGAATGTTTTTAGTACGCAATAAAGACGGAACAATTAGACTTATTATTGACTACAGGGCCTTGAACGAAATAATAATTAAAAACAGGTATCCTTTACCCCTCATTCCCGAACTACTCGAAAGGTTAAATGAGGCTACAATATATTCAAAATTAGATCTAAAGGGCGATTATAACCTAATTCGTATAAAAGAAGGACATGAATGGAAAACTGCATTTAGAACTCGCTATGGACTTTTCCAATATAACCTAATGCCCTTTGGGTTAAGCAACACCCCAGCAACCTTCCAACATTTTATTAACGACATTTTTCATGATCTAATGGATATCTGTGTCGTCATATATCTAGACGACATTCTGATATATTCTAAAACTCCCATAGAACATGAAAAGCATGTCATATGGGTGCTTGCTCGTCTCAAAGAGCATAAACTATATGCGAAATTGGAAAAATGTGTTTTCCATGTGTCTAAAATAAAGTTTTTGGGTTATATAATAACCCCAAACAAAATAGAAATGGATCCTGAAAAAGTATCTGCCATTGAAAATTGGCCTACACCCACGACTGTAAAATCATTACAGCGGTTTATAGGCTTCGCAAATTTCTACCGTAAATTTATTAAAAACTTCTCCTCAGTAGTAAGACCCCTAACACAATTAACAAGTATAAATAAGCGTTTCAAGTGGTCAGAACAAGCTCAAGAAACCTTTGAGAGACTTAAGAAGTTGTTTACTACAGCTCCCATATTATCACTGCCTAATTTTGATCTACAATTCCAATTGGAGGTAGATGCCTCTAACACAGGCAATGGGGCTATTCTCTCCCAACAAGATAAGGAAATTGGTGAGGTTCACACCATTGCCTTTTATTCAAGAACATTGACTTGTGCTGAATCTAACTATAGAGTGGGTGATAAAGAACTCCTTGCAATAAAATGTTCTCTAGAACAATGGAGACATCTATTAGAAGGGTCAGTAATTCCATTTCTCATTTATACTGATCATAAAAACCTAGAATACTTAAAGAAGAATAAGACTTTAACAGCTAGACAGGCAAGGTGGTCAATTTTTCTAGATCGCTTTAATTTTATTATTACCTATAAACCTGGGAGTCAGAACACCAAAGCAGACACACTTTCCCGTATACATGAGTTACTTCCTCAGGAACAATCTAACTTTACTATCTCACCAGAAAAGATAATAGGTAATCTGACACCACTAGAAGAAGAGGTTTACACCGCTTTGAAACATGATTCAATTCCATTTCAGCATTGTTCTAAAGATCCTGAAACAGGTCTCTTTTATCATGAAGAACAGTTATACATACCCGAGAAAATAAGAACATCCATTCTCTCTCACACCCATGATGATACTATTTCTGGTCATCCTGGTATCCAAAAAACCATTGAACTTACCCGCCGTAAGTTCTGGTGGCCAGGAATGAATAAATACATTTACGATTACGTATCTGGGTGTGAGAACTGCGCCAGTAATAAAGTAGATCACAAGAAACCTATAGGTTTACTTACACCTCTGCCCATTCCAGATAAACCATGGAGTACAATTGCCATGGATTTTATAGTGGAGTTACCTGAATCACAACAATATAACACCATCATGGTAATTGTTGACCATTTAACAAGACTGGCACATTTCATCCCACTAAAGGGATTACCGACTGCTATGACAACTGCAAAAGTATTTCTTGACCAGGTTGTCAGACTACATGGACTACCCTCTAATATAATTACTGATAGGGGTACCCAATTCACCTCCTCCTTCTGGAGATCCTTATGTAAGCTTTTGAAAATAGACCACCGTTATACCACTGCTTTCCATCCCCAGACAAATGGGTTGACAGAAAGACTGAACCAGACTATTGAACACTTTTTACGCTCTTATATTTCACATTTACAGGATGACTGGTCAGTATTCCTTCCTATGGCAGAATTTACACACAATAATTCAATATGTACCTCAACCAAAATGTCCCCCTTTTTTGCAATTTATGGGTATCATCCTAACACCATAACCTTATCCCACAAAGCAGTGAATTCACCAACAGCCATAGAATTTTCTTCCACTCTCCAAGAAAGATTGAGTATTTTAAAGAAACATCTATCTGTGGCCAAAGATTACTAGAAGAAATATTATGATCGGAAACATGCAATCGGACCTGATTATAAAGTAGGTGATTTAGTACTCCTTTCGACCAAGAATCTTAAACTTCGGGTTCCCTGCAAGAAATTGGCAAACCAGTTTCTGGGACCTTACCCTGTGGAACAAATAATGAACTCCAATGTGGTCAAACTTAAATTGCCCAAGGATTACAGAATTCATCCCGCCTTTCATATTTCATTGTTAAAACCTTTCCACTCAATGACTCGCACTAGCAATGATCCTCCCCCTCCTATACTAGTGGATTGTCAAAAGGAGTTTGAGGTCGAATTAATACTGGATTCTAGGATTCGACGGCACAAACTAGAGTATCTCATTAAATGGAAGGGATATGGCCCTGAGTATAATTCCTGGCATCTTCACTCCGAAGTCCATGCCCCTCGCTTGGTGAGGTCTTTTCATCGAAAATACCCTCTCAAACCAGATCTGGAATCCCCGGGGGTGATTCCCTGAGAAGGGGGGGATGTGATATCCCTTTAAGAGTTACTAGCTATCAGCACTTCCTCCTATTTAAGGAAGTGCTATTCCTTCACTCAGGGCCTGAAAATTAAAGTGGATTCTCACATTTTGTTTTCCTAAGAACAAAATTTTGTATTATCCTTTCAGGTCCTATCTTACAACTTGCTGTGTTGCTTTTGTGGCTATCTTGCTGCACTTCTTCCCTGCTGATACTCGGACTGCAATACCATCCCAGATCCCTACGCTAGCCGGATCTTCTTGCACACGCGATTCGAAGTCAGGCTCACACACGCGGCTACCGAAACGCCGCTGTTAGCTCTCTCTCCGGGCTTGCTCTCACCAAGGTGCCATTCACCGCTCTCCATGCCACACCACCGCCCTTGGGGAATACTGGATCATTATCCACGCTGCTTTTGGGTATCGTAGCATACTAACCTGATAAGCTCTCTTTTATTTCAAGTTATGTTTGCTTATATAAATTAGGTGCTTTTTCCTGATTAACCCATCTCCTTGCTGGGCAATATTGTGTGTGTGCTGGAACTTTGTATATATATTTTAGAGTGTTTGTGTGAGTGCGTGAACCTTGAGGAAAACTAACTGAACATTCATATTGGAGTATTAACTTTGACTGCTAAAGACTTATCCTGAATATTTAGGATTTATCACATTACTGCTTAACCAAGCTTTTTGAGCAATTATTCATACAACTCTGAGGCTTAGAGAGTTTCTCTCATAACCTTTATTTTTTCTTTATTATGAGAAATGCCATACTATAGATTCAATTACAAAAGTAAATGCTCACCTTTTGCATGCTAGTAAAATAAGTTGTTTTTACCAGCTGTTAATAAGAATAGAGCAACATTACTATTATTTTCTTGATAAAGTTATTCAGCTAATTCAAGTGAGATTGTATATCACACTGTCTGTGTTACTGCACAAGAGGTTTGCAGAGCTTCCAGATGTGCAGCCATTTGTTAAGACTCTTCTGGGATCAGACCTGTGTTTAGATCTAAGGCTCCTCCTTGGAGTTTAAATCTCGTCCTTAAGGTTTTGCAATGGGTTCTGTTGGAGCCTATGCATGAAGTAGACATTAAATTGTTTTCTTGGAAGGTTCCTTTTCTACTGGCTATTGCTTCTGCGTGCAGAGTATCTGTGATTGCTGCCTTGCAATGCGTCCCTCCTTATCTGGCTTTTCATGCCGATAAGGCTGTTCTACGAACCAGGTTAGGTTTTATTCCTAAGGTTGTGTCAATTCCCAACATCAATCAAGAGATTGTGGATTCTTTCTTATGTCCTAATCCTTCTTCGTCAAAGGAATGTTTACAACGTATTTCTGGATGTGGTTTGTGCCTTGAAGTTCTATCTTCGGGCCATGAAGGAATTTAGAAAAACCTTTTTCTCTGTTTATTCTCTTTTCCGGGAAGCGTAGGGATCAGAGGGCCTCTTCGACTTCCTTATCTTTTTGTCTGAGGAGTGTCATCCGTTTAGCATAGAAACGGCGGGAGATAAGCCTCCTCTGAGGATTATGGCTCATTCTACGAGAGCAGTGGTTTCTTCTTGGGCCTTCAAATATGAGGCCTCTATGGATCAGATTTGTAAGGCGGCTACCTGGTTCTCCTTACATACTTTTTCCAAAATTTTACAAGTTTGATATTTTTGCTTCTGCTGAAGCAGCCTTCGAGAGAAAGGTTTTGCAGGCTGTGGTGCCCTCAGATTAGGGTCTGCCTCTCTTTTTTCCCTCCCGTTAGCATTCCGTGTACTCTAAAGTTTGGGTATATGTTTCCCACAAGTAAGGAATGCAGCTGTGGACTCTTCCCATATTAAGATGGAAAACATAAATTATGCTTACATGATAATTTAATTTCCTTCTGTATGGGAAAAGTCCACAGCTCCCGCCCGTGTTCTCTGATGGGCGGCCCTAAATTTGAAATTTTTTCTTCTGGCATCTTCTTCACCCTGAGATTTCTCCTACTGTTCCTTGTTCTCTCGGCAGAATGACTGGGGTTATGAGGAAGTGGGGGAGGTATTTAAGCCTTTGGATGGGGTGTCTTTGCCTCCTCCTGGTGGCCAGGTTCAGTATTTCCCACAAGTAAGGAATGCAGCTGTGGACTCTTCCCATACAGATGGAACTGAAATTATCAGGTAAACATCATTTATGTTATTTTTGTAGCAAAACTTTTGTAATGATTCATTTTTCGACTGTATTTACAAAATGTACTTCAATGACCCTAAACCAAATACCAAGAGTCACAGATTCTAAAATTGTACCACCCCCTCCTATCTACTTTTATTTATCTATCTATCTATCTATCTATCTATCTATCTATCTATCTATATATATATATATATATATATAACTGTAAATTAAATCATTTTTACTATTTCATATTCTGGTTTGCTTCTATATTTCATACATAGAATGTATGACATAAAACCACTGCTTCAACTCACAGGAAGGCTCTTGTTTTCAGGTAGTACAGATATGGGAAATGTAACATGGAATTGTGCAAAAAGCCTAGGGCAAGACTAGTTAACCTACAGCTTAAGATAGCAGAACAGGTACGCAGCATGCAATGCCACCCCTCTAATGTCACCATACTGCTTAAAAGAAGATTGTTTTTTTTAGATTATAGCCAATGTTGGCACACACTGAAAAAGTTTTACCACACTTTGTGTAGAGCACAACATATAGTATATCATTTATAAGGTGACTAGAACCTGTATTTTGTGGTACGTGCAATGTTTCCAACTCACTTAGGCTGTATAGTATTGCATAGAAAGGAGATGAAGCCATAATTGTCATTTAAGACATTTATTTCATTTCAGAAGCTGTATTCAGAACTGCCAATGGATATTAAGATTTGTTCTACCTTGTCTCCAACTAGATCTTCGAATACGACAGGGGACCAATGATATACGATAGCCCTATGAAAGGTCGTCTTCACTGGAATGGCAGCAAAGATCTTCAGGATGTTTCTATTACCTTACATAATGTGAGACTGAATGACTCGGGAGTCTTTACCTGCAATGTAACACGCATTCTCCATTTTGATTCATACCGTCACTCTGTTCAGAGCAATGTAAGCATTAACCTCAGGGTCACAGAAGAAGGTAGGTAGTGATGCAGTTTTATTCCACCCTCATTTTATACGAAAAAATGTCATAACAATACAAATAAATGGAGACTATATTTCCAAATCACCATTCCTGCATTATAAGCATTGTACAAATATAACAGTTTACTAATCTTACAAATTATCCACAAGAAAGCTGTTTAGAAAGATGGTGGTCTATGGGCATCTGGGAGTGAAGGGGAAGCAAAATAAAACAAACCCATTGTGGATGTTTTTTTTTTCAGACCCAGTGCGCAGTGCAATGCTTTACCGCGCAGCAGCAGGAGAGTACCGTACCACAGGTCCTATCTGCACTGTGCTACATCCCTGTTATAATCCATGTACAGACAGGACTAATATGCAGACCTGGCTGTGTTTCCTTTTTGCTGTGCTTCCATTCCACCTTGCTGGACTCAGTCATTAGTGCAACATTTTACTCGTGAAATCAAGCTAAAGAGTTTGATATTATCGTTTTGTTTATTATATGCCATTTTTTTGTACCTTTGACAACAATGTTGTAGACCTTAAAAACCTTTATATTTCGGAATTTAGTGGCGAAAAAGACCATTTAGGGTTACTGTGTAAAATGTTTTCCCCTTTTATTTCTTGCCATTTTACCTGCTGGACAGTATAAAATTGTTTAAAAATAGACCCTTTACTTTTATTTTGGCATCTGAAATAGACGATTTTGTCTGTGATATTTCCACCTATACATGAAGTTTCAATACTTAAGTACTTACAAAAAAAAAAGCTATGTAAACACAGTCATCAGAAGAAATTGCACTCCCAGTTGGGGGTATGCGAGATAAGTAATAAAATGTTAATTTTGCAATTGTTCTGTCTAAATATTAAACTTTCATAAACAAACTGAGATAAAACAAGAGTTTATAGAATTTAGATAGAAAGTAGTCAAATAAGGAGATATGATTTCCTTGTAAGCTCAGCCCATTTTAATGGTTTATGGTGACAAAAAAAACCCTGTTATCTCATATAAAAACATAAACATAAAAGAGGAAGTTTTTAAACGTTGCTGAAACATAGGGAGCAGTTAACTACAATCACACCAGTTAACTGATGTTTCCTGTCTCCTTAGCAAACATCAGAACCATCGGCATATACATTTAGAGCTATTCAGAGGTTCATCCAACAATACCTTATAGGGACATGAAACTCAAAATCTTTATTTCATGGTTTAGATAGAACATGCAATTTTAAACAACTTTCTAATATGCTTCTGTTATCAAATCCTCTTTGTACTCTTGGTATCTTTTGTTAAAAAGCAGGGACATAAGCTCAGCAGCGTGCACGTGTCTAGAGGACTATTTGTCGGCAGTTTTGCTACTATGTTATCTGGCAGCACTATTTCCTGCCATGTAGTGTTCCAGACACCGACTTACTTACGGCTAGATAACGAGTTTTGCGTTATGAGCGGCGCGGTACTAACTTGCAAGCTATTTCCACCGCTCCACTCCCTATAGCGCTGCTATTTCAGGTTTTCATAAACCCAGTGTTAGCAGGCAATATTGCAGCGTTGAGCTCCATTGAGCACCATACCGCACTCAAATACCAGCGCTGCTTTGAGCTGGTTTTACATGCTCGTGCACGATTTCCCCATAGACATCAATGGGAAAGCCAGCTAAAAAAAAAGCCTAACACCTGCAATAAAGGAGTTTAAAGCTCCGTAACGCAGCCCCATTGATTCATATGGGGAAACAAAATTTATGTTTACACCTAACACATACACCGAGTCTAAACACCCCTAATCTGCCGCCCCCGACATCGCCAACACCTACATTACATTTATTTACCCCTGATCTGCCGCCCCTGACATCGCCGCCACCTACCTACATTTATTAACCGCTAATCTGCCGCCCCCAATGTCATTGCTACCTACCTACACTTATTAATCCCTAATCTTCCGCCCCCAACGTCGCCTCCACTATACGAAAGTTATTAACCCCTAACCCTAACACCCACTAACTTGAACATAATTAAAATAAATCTAAATAAAAATTACAATTAATACCTAAATAATTCCTATTTAAAACGAAATACTTACCTATACAATAAACCCTAAGCTAGCTACAATATAACTAATAGTTAAATTGTAGCTAGCTTAGGTTTTATTTTTATTTCACAGACAAGTTTGTATTTATTTTAACTAGGTAGACTAGTTACTAAAATAGTTATTAACTATTTACTAGTTACCTAGTTAAAATAAATACAAATTTACCTGTAAAATAAAACCTACCCTGTCATACACTAACACCTAACCTTACACTATAATTAAATAAATTACAAACAAAAAAAAACACTAAATTACACAAAATATTTTTTTATCAAATATTTAAACTAATTACACCTAATCTAATAGCCCTATCAAAATAACCCCCCCCCCCCCCCCAAATAAAAAAAACCCTAGCCTAAACTAAACTGCCAATGGCCCTTAAAAGGGCCTTTTGCGGGGCATTGCCCCAAAGAAATCAGCTCTTTTACCTGTAAAAAAATACAAACAACCCCCCAAAATAAAACCCACCACCCAAACAATCAAACCCCCCAAATAAAATCCTATCTAAAAAACCTAAGCTCCCCATTGCCTTGAAAAGGGCATTTGGATGGGCATTGCCCTTAAAACGGCATTTAGTTCTTTTTCAGCCCAAACCCTAAGCTAAAAATAAAACCCACCCAATAAACCCTTAAAAAAACCTAACACTAACACTAACACTAACTAAAAGTTTTTGAAGACCGGACATCTATCCTCAACAAAGCCAGGAGAAGTCTTCATCCAAGCGGCAAGAAGTCCTCAACAAAGCCGGGAGAAGTCTTCATCCAGACAGCAAGAAGTGGTCCTCCAGGTGGGCAGAAGTCTCCATCGAGACGGCATCTTCTATCTTCATCCTTCCGACGTGGAGCGGCTCCATTTTCAAGACAAGAGCATCCTCTTCTGACGACGGCTACTGAAGAATGAAGGTTCCTTTAAGAGATGTCATCCAAGATGGTGTCCCTTGAATTCCAATTGTCTGATAGAATTCTATCAGCCAATCGGCATTTAAAGGTGAAAAAATCATGTTGGCTGATGCAATCAGCCAATAGGATTGAGCTTCAATCCTATTGGCTGATCCAATCAGCCAATAATATTGAGCTTGCATTCTATTGGCTGATTGGAACAGCCAATAGAATGCAAGCTCAATCCTATTGGCTGATTGGATCAGCCAATAGGATTGAAGCTCAATCCTATTGGCTGATTGCATCATCCAATAGGATTTTTCACCTTTAATTCCGATTGGCTGATAGAATTCTATCAGCCAATCGGAATTCAAGGGACGCTATCTTGGATGACGTCTCTTAAAGGAACCTTCATTCTTCAATAGCCGTTTTCAGAAGAGGATGCTCCACGCCGGATGTCTTGAAGATGGAGCCGCTCCGCGTCGGAAGGATGAAGATAGAAGATGCTGTCTGGATGAAGACTTCTGCCCGCCTGGAGGACCACTTCTTGCCGTCTGGATGAAGACTTCTCCCGGCTTCATTGAGGACTTCTTGCCGCTTGGATGAAGACTTCTCCCAGCTTCGTTGAGGATGGATGTCTGGTCTTCAAAAACTGTAAGTGGATCTTCGAGGGTTAGTGTTAGGTTTTTTTAAGGGTTTATTGGGTGGGTTTTATTTTTAGCTTAGGGTTTGGGCTGAAAAAGAGCTAAATGCCCTTTTAAGGGCAATGCTCATCCAAATGCCCTTTTCGGGGCAATGGGGAGCTTAGGTTTTGAGGGCCATTGACAGTTTAGTTTAGGCTAGGGGCTTTTTTATTTTGATAGGGATATTAGATTAGGTTTAATTAGTTTAAATATTTCATTACTTCTTTTTTATTTTGTGTAATTTAGTGGGTTTTTTTTGTAATTTAGGTAATTGTATTTAATGTAATTTATTTAATTGTAGTGAAAGGTTAGGTGTTAGTGCAACTCATGTTAGTTTTTATTTTACAGGTAAATTTGTATTTATTTTAGCTAGGTAGCTAGTAAATAGTTAATAACTATTTAGTAACTAGTCTACCTAGTTAAAATAAATACAAACTTACCTGTGAAATAAAAATAAAACCTAAGATAGATACAATGTAACTATTAGTTCTATTGTAGCTAGCTTAGGGTTTATTTTATAGGCAAGTATTTAGTTTTAAATAGGAATTATTTAGGTATTAATTGTAATTTTTATTTAGATTTATTTTAATTATATTAAAGTTAGTGGGTGATAGGGTTAGGGTTAGACTTAGGGTTAGGTTTGGGGGTTAATAACTTTAGTATAGTGGTGGCGATTTTGGGGACAGCAGATTAGGGGTTAATAACAGTAATGTAGGCTGTGACAATGTTAGGGACAGCAGATTAGGGGTTAATAATATTTAACTGTCGACAACTGCATCATTACCCCGCATGCCCGATATCTCGGGGTCACATTTGACTCAAATCTTTCTTTCACTCCTCACATTCAGTCATTGGCTAAAACCTGCCGCTTCCACCTTAAAAACATCTCTAAAATTAGACACTTCCTTACACAAGACACAACTAAGATTTTAATCCACTCTCTCATTCTTTCCCGCCTCAATTACTGCAACTCTGTCCTCTCTGGTCTCCCCACCTGCTGCCTAGCTCCTTTACAATCCATAATGAATGCCTCTTCCAGACTCATCTTCCTTACACTTCGCTCTTCATCTGCTGCACCTCTCTGCCAATCCCTTCACTGGCTTCCTCTTGCCTCTAGGATCAAACACAAAATTCTCACTCTGACATACAAAGCCCTCAACTGCACTGCTCCCCCCTATATCTCAGACCTTGTCTCCAGATACTCTCCCTCCCGTCCCCTTCGCTCTGCTCACGACCTTCTACTCTCCTCCTCTCTTGTCACCTCATCATACTCCCATTTACAGGACTTCTCCAGACTGGCTCCCATCTTGTGGAACTCTCTGCCTCGCCCCACAAGACTCTCTTCTAGTTTTAAAAGCTTCAAGTGCTCCCTAAAGACTCTACTGTTCAGGGATGCATACAACCTACGCTAACCTTTCTTTATACCAGTTCCTCTCCTCCATTGCTATCCCCTTAACCCCCTTAGCATTTAAGCCTAAGAGTCCAGCTGTTTGTAGATCACCTTCTTAAGAGCTGACTACAACAGTGTAACTCTTGGCAGGGCCCTCTACCTATTTGATCCCTATAATTGTTTTGTTGTACTCCGCATTTGTTTATAGGGCTGCGGAATCTCTTGGCGCTTTACAAATAACCGATAATAATAAAATAATAATAAAATCTAGTGTTTGCAATGCGGGAGTATGGCGGTTTAGGGGTTAATATGTTTATTCTAGTGGCGGCGATGTCGGGAGTGGCAGATTAGGGGTTAATAATTTTATTTTAGTGTTTGTGATGCAGGAGGGCCTCAGTTTAGAGGTAATAGGTAGTTTATGGGTGTTAGTGTACTTTTTAGCACTTTAGTTATTTGTTATGGCTTTGTAACATTAAAGCCATAACTACTGACTTTCAGTTTAAGGTATGGATCTTTTAGTTATGGGCTGTACCGCTCACTTTTTGGCCAGACAGGCAAACTCATAATACCGGCACTATGGAAGTCCCATTGAAAAAGGACTTTTAGAAAGCTGCGGTAGTTACGTTGCATGACGGCCAAAAAAGTTTGCTTTACAGCTATACGTACAAGACCGTAATACCAGCAGTAGTGAAAAAGCAGCGTTATGAGGCTTTTTCACCCATAACTCAAAACTCGTAATCTAGCCGTTAGTTATCTCTTCAACACAGAATATAATGGGAACAAAGCAATTTTAATTATAGAAGTAAATTGGAAACTTTTTGTATGCTTTGAATCACAGAAGAAAATTTTAAGTTTCATATCCATTTAATTGTATATATTTTAAGATACTTTTGTCCATGAATTAAAATGTCAAAATGTTAAAAATGCAGCACAAAAAAAAGAGGAATACAATTGTTTTCAAGACAATAACCACAATTCTGTTAATAACAATCATAGTTGCTTGATGTATTATAATTACGATAATTACAAAATCTTTTTTTTTTTTAGATCAATCCTATTTTTTTTTTCTTTTTAATATTCATGTAAAGTATATGCTTGTGCATCTATTGACATGCAAAAATAATAATAATAATAGGATTCACCCACATGCTGTTCCATAGATTCCTTAAAGATGTTTTAACCTACAAATAATTTCACATCTGTTACTTCATTTTGACCACAAGGGGCTGCAGTTTCTAAGTGAAATATCCAGTAAACCTCTTATTTAGAAACAACAGTCTATCTTTATTATGGGGAGTGTCTTTGTGCATGCTCAGTGGTCCGCTGTAGTAGTGAACATTCACTGGTGTGCTTGTTTTCTGCTATTAATTGTATATTATCCGCTAGTAAGTTGTATAGCAGCCCTTATGTAAAATATACATTTTATCACAATAGGTCATTGGTAAGGTAGAACCAGCAAAATTATGCAGTAAAATATGTGGTTAAGAAATGTTGTTTTTATTGTTTGAATTACTAATAAGAAAATTAGAACATACCATTTTAAACAACTTTCTAATTGACTTCAATTATCTAATTTCCTTTGTATCTTTTGTTGGAAAGCATACCAAGGTAGGCTCAGGATTATCAATGATGCACTAATGGGTACAAGCTGCTGATTGGTGGCTGCACAGATATGCTATTGTCATTGGCTCACCTGATGTGTTCAGCTAGCTCCCAGTAACGCATTGCTGCTATTTGGTTTAAGAATACCAAGAGAATGAAGCAAATTTATTATTAGAAGTAAACTAATTGTTTAACCCCTTAATGACAGCTGTATTACAGTCGTATTACAGGGCGTAAAACTCCTTAGGACACACTATATACAGGGTAAATTTGTGTCATTAAGGGGTTAAAACTGTATGCTCCATCTGAATCATGAGAGAAATATTTTGGGTTTCATGTCCTTTAAATATTGTATTATAGACTATTTCTGCTGTTAGTAACATTATACTTATAATATTGGTTTTAAATAAGTTATTAAAACCATCATCAGTCATTTTTATGGCCTCTAGGTTGGGCAAACAACATGTAATGTAGAGTGAATGGAGAATCAGAAGCAATTTCAGTGCTATTTTAACCATTAGTTATCCTCTTGTGTCTAACAGCTGGGGAAGATTTTACATCCGTGCTCTCTGAAATTGTGATGTACGTCCTCCTCGCTTTCCTAACCTTCTGGCTCTTGGTTGAAATTGTATATTGCTACAGAAAAATCTCTAAAGCAGAAGAAGTGACCCAAGAAAGCATGTAAGTTTATTTATTTACACTTACAGGGACATAAACTTTTTTGTGGCATTTCAATTTATTAACACCCCAAGGGGTTGGCCACAATCTATCATTTAATAATTATGAGCAAATTAACAGCTATGGATGAGCGATTTTGGATGCCCACATGAACACTAGCAGCCATTTTGATTAGAAGCACTATTTTCATTCTTGGTTCAGTGAACTTTTGCTCTATGCTTAAAGGGACATTAAACATTAAATACATTTCATACTTCTCCCTTTAATTATTGTTCCGCCATTTTGGAACCTAGGTTACACAGCAGATTTCTGAAGGAGAGTTGCTGCACATGTGCAAACACATCAGTACGGGACTGAAGTGAAAGGTAGATTTGACAGCACCCATAATTACAAGGAGGCGGGAAATAGCCTAAATACTATGCTTAGAAAATAGTTTTTAATGGCCCTTTAATATGTGCCAGTTTTACTGACCACAAACCAAACTCTAGATAATAAACAACACATATACTGGGTCATATTTCACTTATTATTCTGACTCAGATAGTTGTAATAATGATCTATCCCTTGCTGAGACCTCTATGCCTGGCCTTTATAAGAAGATACAATCATTGCAGACAATCCTTGTCAGATAGCTGAACTTACCAATACCTTGTCCATCCACAAAGTTGATTTATTCTGAATATCAGGTTTCAGCAGATAATAAAATACAGCAGATGAATGACTGGTTACAGTATTTAAGCGGTCAAAAGTTGATACTGATCGTAGCTTGCAATGTATTATCATGAGTGCTTGTTACATGAGGCTGTTAGCTGCAGCCATGATACAGGAAAACATCATAAAACTACAAGGGCGGAGCAATACACAAAAAGGAAATGCATAATAGGTCAGAGGTAAGATACTGTAGAAAACAGGAACTTTACCAAAAAGGGTCACTAGATGGCAGTACAGAATAAACATAGGGAAGCCTTGAGAAAAATGGCGGGTATAATGAGAGGATTCTGTTCTTGACCTCCCAACTTAGCCTTGTTTAATCGTCCTCCAACCCTTAACATTCCATCATGAATGGGTTCAGGTTAGCTATTGGGCTGTTTTTTGGAATGCCCCTCTTGTCACGGATACATTTACTTTCTGAGCCAAAGACATCCTGTTGTACACTGCGTATTATGAACAGTTCACTTTCAGCAATATCCTTTGCAGAAAGAAACCTTTGGCACATGTGCCAACCTTGACAATGAGCATCTGTGGGCTTTGTGTGAAAGCAGTGTGCAATGTGGACTAACCTTGCAATGGTACGTACAAGCCTTGTCCACTTGGAAAAATGTTCAAAGCGTTGACAGCCCAAGACGAGTCTTTGTTCAGTTCTGGTGACAAGGGTTTTTACTTCAGGACGAATCTCTGGATCGTTGTCAGGTACTAGAAGACTGAAGACATCAGCTGTGGTTTCTTCTGGATCATTCCGCAGGAATTCAGAGCCTGTTAACCAAGAAGAATTTGCAAAGACACTTGCAGACACCGGCCTAGTGGCATGATCTGCAGGATTAATTTCAGATGGAACATAATGCCATTGTTTGGGCTTAGATGATTTCCTGATTCTTTCTACACGGTTGCTGACATAGACATAGAAATGTTAAGTCTGGCTGTATATGTAGCCCAGAACAGCTTTGCTATCTGTGTAGAACTTGACGTCGTCTATCTGAATGTCTAGCTCCCGCAGAATGAAATCTGCAATTTCTACAGCTAGCACGGCCCCACAAAGTTCAAGCCTGGGAATGGTGTGTTCAGGCTTAGGAGCTAGCTTAGCTTTCCCAAACAGAAACCATAAATGGGTTTGATTAGAAGAGTCTCTTACCTTGAGGTAGGCAACAGGTGCTATGGCCTCAGTAGACGCATCTGAGAAAATGTGAAGCTCTTTTCTCTGACTTGTAGCAAGGGAAGCTGAAGTGTAGCAACATGGTATACAAATTCCATCTAAGGAATGTAGAGAATGTTTCCAGGACTCCCACCTTGAAAGTTTGTCTATTGGTAGTGGAGCATCCCAATCTTTAATAGTCTCTGAGAGCTGTCTCAATAGGGCTTTAACTTGTATGGTGATGGGGGCCACAAATCCCAGTGGATCGTATAGACTGTTCACCACCGACAGAACACCACGTTTGGTAAATGGCTTATCTGCAGAGCTGACTTGAAAGCCAAAGGTGTCCTTTAACAAGTCCCACCGTATGCCCAGACTTCTCTGTACAAGTGGAATGTCCATTCGCATGGTCGCCAGGTTGAAAGGCCTTCATAACAGCAACACTATTTGAAGCAATCTTGTGTAGTCAGAAAGCATACTTTGTGTCCTTTGGAGCAGATCTATGGCTTCTCCATCTACAGGTAAAGATTTAAGTCCATCGTCGACATAGAAGTCTCTCTCAACGAAGTGTCTAGCATCCACACCATACTCCTTTTCTCCGTCAAGAGCAGTCCTTCGTAAACCATATGTTGCAACAGCAGGTGAAGGGCTATTTCCGAAAACGTACCTTCATGGGGTACTCAATCATTTCATTGTCCATGTTGTTGTCACGGTACCACAGAAACCTTAGGAAGTTCCTATGGTCTTCTTGTACAATGAAGCAATTAAACATTTGTTCAATATCAGCAGTTATGGCAACTGGCTCTCTTCTGAACCTCATAAGTACACCTACAAGGTTGTTGGTTAGGTTAGGACCAGTGAGAAGAACATCGTTCAGGGATACGCCTTGATGCTTGGCACTGGAGTCGAACACTTCCCTGATTTGTTTTGGCTTACGTGGATGATACACTCCGAAGAAAGGCAGGTACCAGCACTCTTGGAGTTTTTGAAGTGGTAAAGCTGGTTCGGCATGATCATTGTCAAAGATTCTTTTCATAAAGGCAATGAAATGGTCCTTCATTTCAGGCCTGTTCTTTAGTGTTCGTTGAAGTGAGTTGAATCTGGATAACGCCTTTTCGTGATTGTTTGGGAGTTTGACCCTTGCAGCACGAAAAGGCAATGGTGCAACCCAGTTGTTAGATGCGTCCTTGAAGAATTCTTTGTCCATTACTTCAACTGACAAGGCTATTTTGTTGTCATCACTTGTAGTACAAAACAATGTGGTACCCAGATTGTCGTCACAAAGTATAGGAGTAACATCGGGTATTTGGATGATGTCAGGAGGCTTCTCCCTTACTTCATAATGATGAAAGCACTGTTTGAAGTAGGGTGCACGTCCATTTCCTAATATGTACGTTTTGAAGGAGTGGATCTCAGATGATGTACGCATACTATTCAAGCATACATCGCCAACTATCACCCAGCCTAGATCAAGTCTTTGTGCATAAGGCGCATCATCCGGTCCATCGCACTGCTCGCGTACTTTATGTACTCTGAGAATGTCTCTTCCTAGCAGGACCAAGATTTCTGCATTCATGTCCATTGCCAGAATCTCATCAACAAGGTGCCTTAAGTGAGGATGGTGATAGGCAGCCTCTGGAGTAGGAATCTCTTCCCTTTCGACTGGTATCTGGTCACACTCGACTAATGTTGGTAGGGGTATGCCTTTGTTTCTTTTGATATGAGAGACCATGAATCCATTGGCCCTTCTGCCAAAGGCCTCTACACAACCAGAACAGGTTCTCAAAGTATACGGTGTTGCATGACCCTCTATGCCGAAGATCTCAAAGAATTTAGGCTTAACCAGGGATCTGTTGCTCTGTTCATCTATTATAGCATACATCCTAGCAACTTTCTCAGGTTGATCCTGTGGGTAAATCTTGACTAGACATACCTTGGCACAGCATTTGTAGTCTAAGCCTTCTCCACAGACTTCTGTGCATGCAGAGGAAACCCTTGCTGTGACTGGAGCACGACTTTGTTGCTCCCCGCCATGAATTGAGACAGGGGTAAAGGCAGTTAGCGGCTGTGGGTTGTCTGGAAGGGGAGTAGGATGCATAGCTGTAAAGTGTCTGTCGCTACTGCATTCTGTGCACTTTATAACAACTTTACAGTCTTTAGCAAAGTGACCATTATTATTATTATCGGCTATTTGTAGAGTGCCAACAGATTCCGCAGCACTAGACCATAAGAAGCACAACACCTGTAGCATACTCCAAGTTTCTGGAGAATCTCCCTGCGCTCTTGTAAAGTCTTCACCCTAAGCCCACAACATTTCTTAAGAGGGTGAGGCTTCCTGTGAATAGGGCACTGACAATTAGGGTCTTTATCTCTCTCTCCCAAGTCACTCTGGTGTGCAGGAGAGGATACTGGTGGTGACTCGGAGATGTCTGCCCTTTTAACAGATATTGCTCTATTAAAGTCTCTTTGTTTAGCTGCCGTGTTATCATACCTTGATGATGTTGGTGAGGATGATGAAGCAGGCAAGTTGGGTTCGCAGAAGCTGAAGCTGGGATTGTTTCTCATCCAGGCTTGATTGCTGATGTACCTGCAAAAGTATGAGAATGGAGGAAAAGATACATTATAGTCTCTTTTGTATCTTGAGCCCTATTGTGCCCATTTCTCTTGCAGGTTACATGACAGTTTAGACACCACTGGATTGACACCATGAGCAGTGTCCAGAAAGCTTAGTCAAGGTAGACGTGGGTCTGTCTTTGCCAACTCAAGCTCCATGAGGAGGTCACTTAGTTCTTGGAGCTTGCGATAGTCTTTGTTCCCTATTTTCGGGAAGTTTTGCAGTCTCTTGAACAGAGCGCTTTCTATGGCTTCAGAGCTACCATAGGCTTGCTCAAGTCTTGCCCATGCAGCAACAACGCTTGAATCTGGGTGGTCAACATGTACTGTTCTCAGTCTTTTAACACGATCTGCAGATTCTGGCCCTAGCCACTTTATGAGCAAATCAAGTTCCTCCTTGGTTGTAAGGTCGAGATCAGCGGTAGCAGCCTTGAAGGTTGATCTCCAGGCCCTGTAGCTCTCTGGACAGTCGTCAAACCTTGAGAGGCTTGTGTTAATGAGCTCACGGCGAATCATGTATCTGGCAAAGTAAGTAAAGTCTGATCTCTCACTCTTTGTGCCAAAGTAACTTGAGGAACCCCTTGGGTGTGAAAGTTCTTTGGTGAAGAAGGGTGAAGTTTACCAGGATAAAATGATGTTGCAAGAGCATTCAACTGTGGTGTAGTCTCTAAGGCTTCTGCTGACTGTGGCTTGAGCTGTGGCTTGTCACTTGAAGTCACCTTATTGTCAGCGGAAGGTGATGCGGTTTGCTGCTTAGATGCACTTTTGTTGTGGATTTGAAGAGGCTCAGGCATTTGGTGCCGAGAGGTCTCTGTGTTGAGATTGAGAATGATGGTGTTAGTAGCAGGCACAGGAGATGACTCTGTATCGTTGCAAATATTATGCTTTAGCACGTATTTACTAGTGCGTTAAACTGGTTCGTCCAGATCTGCTGGGATATGGCAATCTGAATTAGTACTTTCTCCCATTGCTTGCTGAAGGACTTTCAGCCTTGCTAGGGCTGCTGATTCTTCCTTTTCCATTTGCAGAACCTTTATTTGGGAATCCACCTCTGCTTGCTGGGCAGCCATTTGTGCTTCCTGGGCAGCCCTTTGTGATTGGAGAGCTTTGCTTTGGGCTTCCATCTCTGCTTCCTGGGCAGCCCTTTGTGCTTGGAGAGCTTTGCTTTGGGCTTCCATCTCTGCTTCCTAGGCAGCCCTTTGTGCTTGGAGAGCTTTGCTTTCTCTTCCATTTCTGCTTCCCTTCTGATAAAGGAGCTTTGCGCTTTTTTGATTCTGCATCAGCACGGGCCTCTATTAGCTTGTCTCTTAATGTTGAACTTCTGGAGCGAGAGGATCTAGAAGAACGTGCAGTGAGCTTAGTTGATGTGGATCTATGAGATCTGGTCTCCTGCAGTTGAGCAATGCAGAACTCTGCCTTTTCTTTAGCGATTTGTACTAAGAGATCTCTATGTTGGTCGAGTGCATCAGTCCTAGTCAGTTCTGCTGAAGAGTCCTCTATATTAAAGTCCTGTAAGAAGCCTGTGTATTTTGCAGACAGCCGCTGGTAGCGTTCATATGCAGCAGATAGGTGATCTATAGAGTCTCTCAATTTGGCTGGTTGATCATTAAAGTGTGACAAAACTGACATGCATTGTGAAATTCTGTCCCATAAGTCTGACAGATTGCTGGAGATCTCATCTCTAGTGAATTCATAGTTTTCTCTGAGTTTATGTGTCAGTTTTATTGTACGTTTGGGTCTTACACTCTGTTCAGCAATATCTGCAGGATCTGCTCCCTGTACATCTGCGGGTTTGGCTATAAAAAGAGTGCTCAGAGCCTTGTCTAGACATTTTTTCAAGTTTTGCAAAAAATGGTACTGTCTCTTTAAGAAGACAAACAGCAGCTTAAACAGGTGGGGTAACAGTTCAATGCAGAGAAACAATTTTCAACATTCAGATGAAGTGCAGTAAACTTGTGCGACCTTGTGCTTTCACAAGATGGCGGATGGCCCTGAGCTTGATTGCAGATTAGACACACACATATACATAGCAGGCTGTAGGAATTCTATACAACTTTTGACTATTCTGACTCAGATAGTTGTAATAATGATCTATCCCTTGCTGAGACCTCTATGCCTGGCCTGTATAAGAAGATACAATCACTGCAGACAATCCTTGTCAGATAGCTGAACTTACCAATACCTTGTCAATCCACAAGTTGCTTTATTCTGAATATCAGGTTACAGCAGATAATAAAATACAGCAGATGAATGAATGGTTACAGTATTTAAGCGGTCAAAAGTTGATACTGATCGTAGCTTGCAATGTATTAACATGAGTGCTTGTTACATGAGGCCTGTTAGCTGCAGCCATGACACAGGAAAACATCATCAAACTACAAGGGCGAAGCAATACACAAAAAGGAAATGCATAATAGGTCAGAGGTAAGATACTATAGAAAACAGGAGCATTACCAAAAAGGGTCACTAGATGGCAGTACAGAATAAACATAGGGAAGGCTTGAGAAAAATGGCATAAAAATATATACACCTAGATTTAGAGTTCTGCGTTAGCCGTCCAAACCAGCATTAGGGGGTCCTAACGCTGGTTTTGGCCGCCCTCTGGTATTTAGAGTCAGTCAGGAAAGGGTCTAACGCTCACTTTCCAGCCACAACTTTTCCATACCGCAGATCCCCTTACGTCAATTGCGTATCCTATCTTTTCAATGGGATCTTCCTAACGCTGGTATTTAGAGTCTTGGCTGAAGTGAGCGTTAGAACTCTAACGACAAGACTCCAGCCGCAGAAAAAAGTCAGGAGTTAAGAGCTTTATGGGCTAACGCCGGTTTATAAAACTCTTAACTACTGTGCTCAAAAGTACACTAACACCCATAAACTACCTATGTACCCCTAAACCGAGGTCCCCCCACATCGCCGCCAGTCTAATAAATTTTTTAAACCCCTAATCTGCCGAACGCACACCGCCGCAACCTACATTATCCCTATGTACCCCTAATCTGCTGCCCCTAACATCGCCGACACCTACATAATATTTATTAACCCCTAATCTGCCCCCCCAACGTCGCCGCTACCTTACCTACACTTATTAACCCCTAATCTGCCGAATGGACCTCGCCGCTACTCTAATAAATTTATTAACCCCTAAACCGCCTCACTCCCACCTCGCAAACCCTATAATAAATAGTATTAACCCCTAATCTGCCCTCCCTAACATCGCCGACACCTAACTTCAAGTATTAACCCCTAATCTGCCGACCGGACCTCGCCGCTACTATAATAAATGTATTTACACCTAAAGCTAAGTCTAACACTAACACCCCTCTAAGTTAAATATAATTTTTATCTAACGAAATAAATTAACTCTTATTAAATAAATTAATCCTATTTAAAGCTAAATACTTACCTGTAAAATAAACCCTAATATAGCTACAATATAACTAATAATTATATTGTAGCTATTTTAGGATTTATATTTATTTTACAGGCAACTTTGTATTTATTTTAACTAGGTACAATAGCTATTAAATAGTTAATAACTATTTAATAGTTACCTAGTTAAAATAATTACAAAATTACCTGTAAAATAAATCCTAACCTAAGTTACAATTAAACCTAACACTACACGATAAATAAATTAATTAACTAAACTATCTACAATTATCTACAATTAAATCAACTAAACTAAATTACAAGAACAAACACTAAATTACAAAAAATAAAAAAAGATTACAAGAATTTTAAACTAATTACACCTACTCTAAGCCCCCTAAAAAAATAACAAAGCCCCCAAAATAAAAAAATGCCCTACCCTATTCTAAAATAAAAAGTTAACAGCTCTTTTACCTTACCAGCCCTTTAAAGGGCCTTTTGCGGGGCATGCTCCAAAGAAAACAGCTCTTTTGCATTTAAATAAACACAAAATACCACCCCCCAACATTACAACCCACCACCCACATACCCCTAATCTAACCCAAACATCCCTTAAAAAACCTAACACTAAGCCCATGAAGATCTCCCTACCTTATCTTCACCACGCCGGGTATCACCGATCCGTCCAGAAGAGGATCCGAAGTCTTCATCCTATCTGGCAAGAAGAGGACATCCGGACTGGTAGACATCTTCATCAAGGCGGCATCTTCTATCTTCTTCCATCCGGCGCGGAGCGGGACCATCTTGAAGCAGCCGACGCAGATCCATCCTCTTCTTCCGGCGACTCCCGACAAATGAAGGTTCCTTTAAGTGACATCATAGGATTCTATCAGCCAATCGGAATTAAGGTAGGAAAAATCTGATTGGCTGATTGAATCAGCCAATCAGATTCAAGTTCAATCGGATTGGCTGATCCAATCAGCCAATCAGATTGAGCTCGCATTCTATTGGCTGATCGGAACAGCAATGCTGGTATTTAGAGTTGAAGTGGTGGTAAATATACCTGTACGCTCCCTTTTTGGAGCCTAACGCAGCCCTTCTGAGAACTCTAAATACCAGTGTTGTTTAGAAGGTGCGGGGGAAAAAACACGCGTAGCTAACGCACCCCTTCTAACGCAAAACTCTATATCTAGGTGATATTTTCTTAACTATAACAACATGAATATTAACAGAGGCTATGTAATATTCTATGCCCCATTGAGGCAGCACACTTATCAAATCCCATAGCTAAAAGCACTTAATAAACCCCCAGAAAGCCCTTTTCAACTTATTACGGAGTACCCTAAACAGTTGTCAAATGTAACTAATGTTTAACATGGGCAAAAAACACTGAAATTACCTGACTGCCCTGTTAGATTAGTAAGCAACATCACCAAACCGACACAAACACTACCTGCGCAATCAATGGACAGCACTTGTCTATTGGTGGATGAATGTATCCACCAATCAGCAAGAACTACCCAGGTTGTTCACCAAAAATGGGTTGGCATCTAAACATACATTCTTGCTTTTCAAATAAAGATACCAAGAGAATGAAGAACATTTGCTAATAGGAGTAAATTAGAAAGTTGCTTAAAATTGCATGCTCTAACTGAATCACAAAAGAAAAAATTTGGGTTCAGTGTCCCTTTAACTCCTTTGTATTTTCCTTGCTGAGGTAACATATTAGTCATTACAAGCCCCCGGGGGTAGGGGAGTGTTTCACTACCCAGTCATGTTGTTTATGTTTGGTCCCATGAGGAATCCCTCCGGTAAAATATAAACATTTTGGCAAAATCTTTAATTTATCCAGTGGAGAAACATTTAGAATATATGTAAACCGGGCATGCAATATGTAAACACAAAACTATACCATTAACGGATACTCACTCCACACCGCTGTGATATGTATTGTGACAAAATTTTTGCAATAACTGATAAATTGCATATTTTATATACCTTGCAAGTTGATATCAACACTTAACACTATTTTTGTTTATTACTGTCACCATGACAACCATTTTGGGTGCACATTCTGAGGGGGAGGGGTGCTTTTGTTTTAAAAGTCTGCTATACGCTACCACTCAGGTCTGAAGATGTGGTGAATTCCTGAAACGTCACCATCTAAAGTTGTGAAATCCAGTGAGTGCAGTCTTTTTGATTTTATATAAACATATATTAGATTTTAAATTGAAGCTAAATTTTAGTATAATTCAATAGAAATTATGCGTGGCTAATGCCTTTTTGCATGAATAGAAAAATCCAGCTTTTCGTGAGATGCAAAAGCTCTAAAACATAATTCTTTATTAAAGTCGCCAAATATTTAAAACCAGTCAGAGAGTACAAAAGCATAACAGTATGCTTACTGGTTAAAAAATTCCCCACGCGTTTCATGTTGAGACACTTCATCAAGGATACAAGGACTAAGGACTTGCTATCACATCTGCTTGTACAATGTCATGATTTTACATAAGCATGACTAACAAGGAAAGGGGAGAGAGGGGGAACAAAAAGGGGTTTGTTAAGCACTCTTACACCTATAGTATGTATGTTGCTGTATCCGAACAGCATAAGGACATTGCTAGTCTGTAGAGGTATATATATAAAAAATTGAAACTTTATTAAATTTACAGCATAAAAAGGTGAGCTGTATCACCTAAGTACCCCACACTGGATATTACACTCAAAAACCTTGGTACAAGGATGACGGAACATCTAAGTAATATTAGATCGGCATTAAGACTTTGGAGAGAGGCAAGAAACTTACCAGTGTAGCCAGACACTTTTTACAAAAACATAATTGCAACACAAAGTCTTTCAAATGCTGGGGATTAGACTGTATCAAACCTGGGATTAGGGGTGGAGAAACAGAACAGGCTTTACTCAAAAAAGAAGCCAGATGGATTTTTAAATTGAACTCCGTCATGCCATTTGGCATGAATGAAAATAATAATTTTTGGGTGTATTTGTAAATAATGCTAATTTAAATATTATATGTATAGTGGAAGATACTCAATAATATGCCTAATGTTGATAACATCATAAATGAATTACTACAATATGGCAAATATTTGAAACAATCACTTAGATGGTCCTAAATTGAGTTATCCAACACCAGCTATAGACATACATATATATTTTTATACAATTGGTATGATCATGATTGACGTTTTAGAACGCAGTGAGGATTAATGATCAGTACCAATGTGTACTAATGAGTAGCATAATTAATAAATCCATATTCTTTGGGATATGCACCCAGAATGGGCTATCATAAAGATATAATCATATAAATGGACTAGTGCTAAAGTGATTAATTAATTATCTTTGATTTAGCTAACATTTGATGATTTATATGATATGAGCCCACACATCAGATTATAAATAGTAAATAAGTGTGTTATTAAAATGTCACTAAGGTTTGGTTAAGGTTTGGGAGCCTGTGCTATAAAGGAGCCGTAAGACGTTTTTTTATTATGTCTGAATGGATAATACTCTGGATGTGCATGTCCCATACATAATATTATTATTATCATATCTTTCTAACATGCCACCCAGAGTGTAGTTAGATGGCAAAGATATGGTTAATCAGAATTACACCTACATCCTCAGAAGCCTATATGACAATGAATCACCGAACATACAAGGTACTATAATCGCGTAACATATGCTTATAAACATCAGACTGTCCTTACAATGTGCAATGCGGAATAACCAGCATGTATAACTGCCTGTTAGATGTTCAGATTTGCTTTTAACATATCAGGCTGTCCCTACAATACGGAATAACTAGCATGTATAGCTGCCTGTCAGATGTTATGTAGTGTGACCGAAATTTGCACAAGCTTTAGCTTGCATTTGAACGCAAACATGCATGAAGAGAAGTAATCTGCACTTAAAATTATCGTATAATTGCGGCGGTGTATACACACTTAGGATCGTGAGGAACAATTAATGTTCATTTGCACTATACTTGTTTAGTACGAGTGTGACACAATAATACCACGATTACAGAATGACTTGTACATAGAAGCAACGATTGTTTGGCTAATAAGAGGTGATAGGATGTTTCTCTGCTACTCCGTCAAATCGGAAAACGGATATCTTTGTCAATTAGGGCAAGACGTAAAGAATCGTTTATGATTGGCTATCTAAGAGGCACGCCTATTTCCGCCTTGATGATTGGGTCTTAGCTCCACACACTAAGGGTTTAAAAAGCTTGGATACAGAGGTTCGGCTTGTCACTTTTACATATCGTATCACATTGAAAAAGGCCGTATAGCGGCCGAAATGCATTTGTGCTGTTCTATTTTTTAAAATAATTCTGTTACCCGCATTCACCGTATGTGCTGCTTGCTAATGTTACTATATGCTACCTCTGACACCTGATGCCGATGTTTCCAGTTATCGGCCAGGAATACAGGGAGGTAGCCTTCTTATAGCTTGCAGCCTGAGCGGTGTTCTTGAGGGTAATATCCAGTGTGGGGTACTTAGGTGATACAGATCACCTTTTTATGCTGTAAATTTAATAAAGATTCAATTTTTTATATATATACCGCTACAGACTAGCAATGTCCTTCTGCTGTTCGGATACAGCAACATACATACTATAGGTGTAAGAGTGCTTAACAAACCCCTCTTTGTTCCCCCTCTCTCCCCTTTCCTTGTTAGTCATGCTATTTAAAGGAGCAGCACCAAGGTTTTTATTACCTCTATAATCCTATTACATGATACTGTGCCTATATCTTTTTGTATTTTAATGACTTTACATAGCAACATTAGATTAATAGTAAAGAGTATAATCTTTATGTTCTCTGCAAAAACAAGGATTGTTAGTTTATAATACATTATGTTTCATACATCTATGATGTAATTTAACCCCTTAACAACCAAGGACGTGTCAGGCACGTCCTACATTGGGTGTCGGTTAATGACCAAGGACGTGCCTGACACGTTCTCTGGGGTTTCAAGCGCTGGAAGCGACTCTGTGTCTTTCTCTGCATCGGCCGTGGTGCTGATCATTGGTGGGTGGGAGCCATAGCAGGGAGGCGGGTGGGTGGCCCATTGCTGGTCTGCTTTTTAGTGGTTGTAGATGTGTAACAGATTTTGGGGATCAAAGTTAGAAAAAGTATTTTTTTTCCATTTTTTCATCATATTCTATAATTTTTTATAGTAAATTATAAGATATGATGACAATAATGGTATCTTTAGAAAGTCCATTTAATGGCGAGGAAAACGGTATATAATAATATGTGTGGGTACAGTAAATGAGTACGAGGAAAATTACAGCTAAACACAAACACCGCAGAAAACATAGCCCTGGTCCCAAACCAAACCAGTAGGAAAATTGAAAAATGGTCTGGTCACTAAAGGGACACAAAAGCCCAAATCTTTCTTTCATGATTTATATAGAGAATGTTTTTTTAAACAACTTTCAAATGTATTTCTATTATCTAATTTACTTTGTTCTCTTGGTATCCCTTTTTGAAAAGCATACCTAGGTAGTGAAAGCAGCAGCAGTGCACTACTGGGAGCTAGCTGCCGATTGGTGACTGCGTATATATATATATATATATGCCTCTTCTGATTTGTCCAGTATTCCCAGTGGTACATTGATATTTCTTCAACAAAGGATACCAAGGGAATGAAGCAAATTTGATATTTAAAGTATATTGGAAAGTTGTTTCTGAAATATTAATACAAGAAAAAGAACAGAGGCATAGTGGGGCACACTTAGGAGGATTACTACTCAAACAGTATAGGGTGGGGTTAATTCCATTTGTAATGTGAAATTCCTTAAAACATAGCATTTATTATGTCAGTTAAAATGTTGTGTGTTGTGGACCATGCCACCATTAAAGCTAAAATTTGTTACAGAATAAGAAAAGAAGTATTTTAAAAAATAATAATAAATATATTATTACCACACTGAGTGCTCTCAAGATTGGAGTAGAGAAACTCCTACCATAAATTACATTAGAACTAAGTATTAAGCTGGCAGTTATAATCATCCATAAAGCTTGTAAGGTTTCACAGGGAGAGGAGCGATTAAAGAAGACCGTTCTACTTATCAAACAGTGGCTCAGTATAAATATATAACTATAAGTCCGTTGCCTGTTTAGCAATTATGTCTAAGGTATGAGTCACTGCATCATAGTTATCAACTGCCCCATCTTCCACAACTCACAAGATGAGTTAACACTTTTATCAACAATAATATTCTCTAAGATTTAAGAGTTAAGGTTAGACCAGCTATATCTAATGTTTTAAAAAACCAGGTGAGAGCACCAGTTCGCACTTTAATGCTTGAGATAAGGCTGCTTTATTGATTTCCTCTCAGATCATTATAAAATAATGTTTCAAATAAAAAGAGATTTGCAAGTATCCCAGATTTTACATTGCTGTAGCATTTTTTATGGTAATTATATTTCACACCTTTTAGTATAGTTTACACATTTCTTTTCAGCACTGATTACTTGGCAATACCTTCCGAAAACAAAGAAAATTGTGCAGTTCCCGTGGAAGAGTAACTGTCAGCAAAGAGGGGTGAGTATTGTAGAATAAAGATGGACAAAAATAGTTGTGTTATATAAATAGCATTATTTAAACATCTTAAAAATATATTTATGCCGCTTAAAGGGACATGAAACTCAATACAGTATTTGTTTTTCATTATCCAGATAGAACATAGACAACTTTATGTTATCAAATTTTGATCATTCTCTTGGTATCCTCTGTTAAAGGAGCAGCAATGCACTACTGGGAGCTAGCTGAGTAGGTGAGCCAATAACAAGAGGCAAAAAGTGCAGCCACCAATTGGCATTGCTGCTCATAAGCCTGCAAAGGTATGGTTTTTAATAAATGATACCAAGAGAACAAAGTTAATTAGATAATAGAAAACGGAAAGTTGTTTAAAATTGAATGACCTATCTGAATCATTACAGAAGAACTTGACTTTAAAGTCCCTTAAAACTTCCATGGATTCATGCATGTAATATAAAAAAAAATCCAGTTTATTTTTCTATTAAATGTTATAAATGGTGTTTCCACTTGTGCCATATAGTCGTCAATATAAATGCACGCTCCTGAGCTTACCTAGGTGTGCTCTTCAACAAATGATCCACAATAAAATGATACGATGAAGGGTAGTGGTGCTAAACATAAGATCCAGTAATGAATAAGTAAAGGAGTCATTTAAACTTTAAAGTGCTGCTGTGGATTTAGAGCAAGAGTTGGCAGTGACCTTAGACTGTGAGTTCGGTGCTGTACTTTTTTTTATGGACTTTTGTTGCTAAGCTTCATCAAAGGATACCAAGAGAATGAAACAAATTTAAAGTAAATTGAAATGTCTTATAAAATCAAACGCTCTATTTGAATAATGAAAGTTTAATTTTGCCTTTTATGTGCCTTTAAATGAAATCCCCAGCTCTGCTTGAAATGACAGAATGCACTGATATCTCGCTTTGCTTTTACCCTCTGAATGTGCGCTACTATGAAATACTTCTGTCTCGCTTTTGATTGACTAAGAGTTTACCTGCAGCCAATACAGGAGTAATTCCCAGAACTGTACATCCAGATCGCAGTGGAAAGCACTTTAGGCAGAAAAATCAATACAAGTTTTAAGCAAAGTGCTTTTTATGCTACCTAAATAATGCCCATTGTGTGTAGGTAACATAGGGACTTTATTATTAATTAAGGAACATGGGAATATTAAATCAACTTTAATGCATCACTTTAAATCCAGCACTTTAATTTAATAATGCATGTTTGATTTTGAAGGGGATTTTAGGTGTTAAAGCATAATTAACTTAAATGTCGTCCTCTCAAGTCTGAGTGTATATACTTAGGGCTAGATTTATCATACCTGAGGCGTACAGGGGCACGTATACGCGCCCCTGTACGCCTCAGCTCGCCTGTGGCAGGGCGAAATTACCCATAGGTAATTAACATTGCACACGAGCGCAATTTTGCGCTCGTGTGCAATCCCGCCCCCTGCCCGCGCACAACCAATCACGCGCGGGCAGGAGCTGTCAATCTCCTCGGTCGGACTCGACCGAGGAGATTGAATTTCGCCAGTTTAGAGGTGGCGAAGAGTTTAGGGAAGCAGCGGTCTGGTGACCGCTGCTTGTTAAATCGCGGCGAGCAAGTTCTTGTGAGAACTTGCTGCCGTAAGGGCTTAATAAATCTAGCCCTTAGTGTATAATAGTCATACAGACGTTAGGTGATACCACAAATAATTCTCTTTCTAGACTGATATTATTAACTGATTGTCATAAAGGTTCTAAGCTTCGATGAGAATGAATTATCTTCTCTGGATTTAAATCACCCACATGTTTCAAAAATCATGTTTAAGTATTTTGTAAATCATTTAGAAAAAGTAATACTCATTTAAGTTATGGTGGAGATAAATGCATGAGATTAAAGAAGCCCAATTTTTTTTTAATTATTTAGAAAGAGCATGCACTTTAACAACTTTCCAATTTACTTCTATTATCTTATTTGCTTCATTCCCTTGATATCCTTTGTTGAAAAGCATATCTAAATAGGCTCAGTAGCTGCTGATTGGTGGCTGCACATAGCATTTATATTTCTTCAGCAAAGGATGTCAAAAAAATAAAGCAAATTAGATAATAGACATAAATTGGGATGTTGTTTAAAATGGTATTCTCTATCTGAATCATGAAATAAACATTTTGGGTTTCATGTCCATTTAAAATCCTCCATTTCATAAAAGTAAGATACATAGAATTATTGTATCGAAAATGTTCAAATTTAAGCAAGTACCCGTTTGCCTTTTATAGCTGCATCCATCCCATAAAGGGGGTCACTCTGTTTAAAACAACTTGAAAGCAAAGTACCCAAAGTTCCCTGGTACATTGGTAACAGTGTATACACAGTACTTCCGGGTAAGGGCAAGCAGGGATACTTGCCTACATTTGCTAATTTTCTATACAATGGTTTTATATCTCATAAATACCTTTACAAACAAGTACACTCTTAAAAGTACCAAAACTGTAAGATGAAATTAAAAATGTCTGGCATCAAAAATAGTTCAGTTTAAAGGGACACTGAACCCAAATTTTTTCTTTCGTGATTCATTTAAAGCATGCAATTTTAAGCAACTTTCTAATTTACTCCTATTATCAAATGTTCTTTATTCTCTTGGTATCTTTATTTGAAATGCAAGAATCTAAGTTTAGATGCCGGCCCATTTTTGGTGAACAACCTGGGTTGTCCTTGCTGATTGGTGGAAAAAATTCATCCACCAATCAAAAAGTGCTGTCCAGAGTTCTGAACCCAAAAAAAGCTTAGATGGCTTTTTTTTCAAATAAAGATAGCAAGAGAACGAAGAAAAATTGATAATAGGAGTAAATTAGAAAATTGCCTGCTCTATCTGAATCATAAAAGAAAAAAATTGGGTTCAGTGTCCCTTTAACTGTTAACTTTAAGGATAGCAAAAATACCAAATGCAAAATAAAATGTGATGCTTTTCAGCAGTTATTACTTGACGGCTAATGTCCCTCTAATGAGACAGTCGGTAGTGTCAGCCATAGTGCTCTTCTGTCAAATTAGATGTGATAAATTCAATAAATAAGGATTTGATGTGGCTTTGTATAAATGTTTTTCAATCCTTAGCTGTCTGACAACCAAGGAGTAAAAGTTGTTTTGATACATAGAAAAAGTGGTGAGAGACGTTACAAAGCATTAACTGTTTCTTAATTCTCTCTGTACAAGGAGGAAGAAGATGCAAATCAGTTGCCTGTCTGCACAAGAACTGGATCTAGCCCTGTACCCCAACTCACTATTACATATCTGTTATTCAGAGAGATCTCATATAAACACCTATCCTGCTCTGTACATCTCCTTGTTTGGTTCACAATGTATCTTCAGAGGCGCTACAATCTCCTTTTTATACAACGCGTATTTGTCAAGGTTGCCGGAATGTGCTCTAAATACCCAAGTTATGGATATTCTTTTATGTAGAAAGATCTTGTGGTTGAATACTGTAACTAATTGAACACAATGTGTAAAAGCAAATACAAAATAAGCAATTGGAGCCTTAGAAGATGGAAAAGGGAAATTTTAAAGACCATGTGGCAAGCTGGTATTTTTTTTCTGCACTATGTCCATTTTTGACTGGTTACCTTTCTTTTCTTGCTATTTAGAAATGATGAGGTCACCGCAAAAATATTGGGCGAAGGAGGACATTTTTATAGATAGGGTGCAATATTTAGTCCTATATGGTTAATTGTGCTTTTAAATATGTGCGTGAATGCATTTAGCGGTAACATCTCCACATAGAACAAAACAGGCACCGGCGCACATGTAACAGGTGTTTAGAGGTGTCAGAGGTTTATTTCTGGCAATGTATGGATTTTATTTTTGAGCAGCGTTTATAAATGCAAGTCAAGCTAATGTCCCCAGTCTTTTGTAGTATTGACATTTATGAGGACAAACATGGAAGAACCAGTTAAGAAACACTGCCAAGAAGACGATCAGAAGTGCTATCCTTCTTTCTTGCAATTGTCGATATGCTGTATGCATGTTCACTATCTACTTCTCAGTATTTTATTATTGCACTGTGCAGCAGGTAAACACTGTATATAAATAAAAAATACATTATTTGAAAATGGAAACACTTTAAGTACATTGACATTATATACCATCATTTTAAACAGTATTATCTTCCATGGATTTTGTCTGGTCATATAATTTGTCAGCCATGCTTATTTATTTATGTATGTATTTATTTTTTAACAAAAATAAAGGTATGGGTTTTTGTTTTGGTTTCTCAACATCAAAGATGCATTTTTTTGCACATCTCTCTCTCTCTACAAATATATATATATATATATATATATACACAGGTGGCCCTCGCAACGGTTCAATTTGCGCCGTTTCAGAATAACAACCTTTTTTTTCAGTCAGGTGACTGCTATTGAAAAGCATTGAGAAGCAGTGCATTGATTAAAATAGCCAGTAGGTGGAGCTGTCCACTTGTGTTGCAGCAAATATATGCAAGCCAAGCAAGCTGAAATTAATCAGTTTAACCAGACCTGAGCTATCGAGCAAATTTCAAAGGAACAAGATCTTCCTGTCTATAAATCAGTCCAGATTGGAATGCATAGAAAGAACTCTTTGTAGAAAAATGCAAGTAAAGTCTGTGTTATGTGATTATTTTATTAGGTTTATAATGCTGTGTAGCAAATGTTTTTGTTCATTTAACTTAGTTTAATTATATACTCTGTGTTGTGTGATTATTTTATTAGGTTTATAATGCTGTTTAGCATTTAAAGTCTTCATTTCAAAGCTTTAAAAATAATGTATTAGGTGTTACTTATGACAATTTTGAGAGGGGCCTGGAACCTAACTCCCTCACTTCCCATTGACTTACAATATAAACTGGGTTTCAATTTACAATGGTTTCGATTTACAACCATTCCTTCTGGAACCTAACCCAGGCGTAAACTGAGGGCTACCTGTATATATATATATATATATATATATATATATATATATATATATATATTGTACACACAGTATTTATCTATATGCATATTGTCCCTATATAGGGCTAGATAACAAGTGGACCGCTACTGAATTTACAAAATATATTCCACTATAGAAGTCAATGGAGCAAAAAAAGTGGGGGGATCTAATACCCTACTCGGATGCAAACACGATTATATATATTCTCAAGTGCACTAACCCAACATGAAAATACGGATATTTCACATTCATTCATTTCACATTTATTCATAAATATATATATATATATTGTCAAGGTATATGTAAAGATTAATATATATATATATATATATATATATATATATATATATATATATATATATATATATATATATATATATATATATATATATTATATATTTGGCTAATTAATTCCAAATGATTCATTCATTCAGAAAAATTGACTTGAAACTCATGTCCAGTCCTCCCCCATTCAGTATGCAAAGTTAAAATGCATCCAAGTGAAGACAATAAAACATTTGGTCTACTTAACTTAAACAATCATTTAAAAAGGAATGTTGTAAAAGTGATTTTGAAGAAGAGCAGAGTTTTATAGCTTGAGATAGGATAGGATTATTGAGTCACTTCAAAACATCCCTTACCCCATACAGTGAGTGGGGGACGGGGTGTCTGGGATCTGTCTTTGAGGCTAAATGAGATGCTCACAATTTCAAGGAAATGGAAATTAGCATGATGGAGCCTCAAAAGTACATGCCCATATATGGGTTTCCTGCCAAAGTAAGGCGCCGATCCGTCTGTGATATTGTTTGAGGATACAAACATATTCAAGGAATTGTGGCTTTTAACAACTACCTATTAAATGACCCCCTGTGAGCTATATACACATGTTACAGTTAAGCTATTTTAAATTCAATTTTTAATACAGCCTACATGATTATAAATAAAAAATATATAACAATGTTTTATCTGCTGTATTTTGTATGAATATATATGTATATATATGTGTGTGTGTGTGGGGTGCACATATGTTCAGTATATTCAGACACATATTACACATGGAGACATGAGAGCTAAAATTTCAAGATGTTTTCACATATATATATATATATATATATATATATATATATATATATATATATATATATATATATATATATTGGAAGCATAGAATGTTTTGGGATTTAACATGAGCATTCTAACAATTATTTATTTGGTTGCAGACAACAATTGGACATGGGCATCAATTTATATATTCAGGAAGCAGTACACTGAATGTGAAACATGCTGTATTTGTGTGAATATATATATCAGGATTTTAAATGCTAATAATTTTGGAATAATTAGCAGTATAATTGCTTTGATATAATCTAATGTTAAAAACATACTGTATTTAGTATTAGAATAATCAGAAAAAATCACATGATGCTATCCTGTTTGAAATTCGGAGTGTAAGTAATTAATGCAAGAAATTATGATGATTTTAGATACTTAAATTGTAGCAAAGATGAATGTTAAGAATGAATCTGTTTTGATTGTCATATTGCCCCTGATGGACAAAATCTGGTGTTGTGATGCAAGAATTACAACCAAAAGACAATTGGTTGTTACAAAGATGCATCTCCCTGACAACATACATTCCCAGATGAACCAATCCATGTTCAGTTTCAAAGGGCCAATCCGAGACAAGCTTCCGTTGGGCGTTTCCAATCTCACCAATGATGGTACTGATCAAAAAAAAGGGGAGGGGTGAGATCAGATGATTTAACCCCAAGCATAGAGAGAAAAAGAGGCTGCTGCTGGCTAACTTTGACTGGTAAACTGTTTTGCTGAACCCTGGATGAATATCTGCTGCTGTTATTATAAGCAAACAGCTATTTTTATTCTCCATATGCAACTATACTCCAATTTTGGTATTCTGAGGTGAGATTGTTCCTGTTGAGAAATATTGGATATTGATTTGTTTATCTGGGTAAAGTATAAAAAAGTTGCTAATAACAGATAATATTTTAAAATAAATAAATGCATAGTCATTACAGTTAAACTACAACTGATAGATTTAAAGTGCATATTTATATTTTAGAATTATTTTCATAGTCCTGTGTAATTTTAAGCTTGCCTTTTTATATGCCAAATATTTAAAGTAGACATTCATTGTTGCTATATGTAGCAGACTTAAAGAAATAATTTGCATTTTAACTAATATTTCAAAGCCTGTGTATTGTTAAACATATATCCTTAATGCTAAGTTGTTTTATCTGTGCAAATATAGAGTTATAACTCAGTTTGGTTATTGGCACAAATAATATATACAATTTCTGATGTTTTAAATTGGAATTATATAGGATAAATTGTGGTTAAATAGCTGAGTGTATTGTGGTTAAATTGTGGTTTAATAGCTGAGTGTATGTTAGTAGCTGAATATCTTGGAATCTCATTGTGTTAATTGAATGAAAGGCTATTGTGAATAAGGCTAATTTTAAAGGTAAACTTTTATGAACTTTGCATAGCATATTTTAATAGTTTTAAACGTGTATAATATTGATTCATATTCTGGTTCCTACAAATATATGTCAATGTGTTTATAGATATCAACTAATAAAAAGAAATCAGGAATTTATATTAATTTTATGGTTTCTAGCATATGCATATTGATTAAGGGTTTAATTTAAAGAAAGATTGTTAAATATATTGTGTTATAACCCAGCCATATGCTGACATATTATTTGGAGGCACTTTGCATGAGATATTATTAATATTTATCATATTTATATAATATATTTGTAGTAAATAGAAATTATTATAAAAAAGAGAAAAAAATCATATTTAGAAATTAATATTTTGAAAATATAATTTTTTTTGAAAACTGAAATATTGATTTTCATATTTCAAGATTAATATTAATATCTTGAAATATTATTAAAGATTAATTTTTGAAAATGTTTTCATATTTCAAAATTAATCAAAAATATTAATTTTTCATATTTCAAAATTCATACAAATATTAATTTTTCATATTTCAAAAATTCACAAAAATATAAATTTTTCATTTCAAAATTCATAAAAATATTAATTTTTCATATTTCAAAATTAATATTAATTTTTTTGAAAATATATATTTTTTTCTCTCTTTTTATTGGTAAAAATTGTATTAGCGTTTTAATTTAACTGAATACTAAGCCAATATAATAATGTCTGTTACCAGGAGTGAATCATTTAATTCTATACATAACGTTGAAGGTTGTGCCCTAACAATACCCTTTACTCGAGGTCAGGTCCTTAAGAGGGACATTATAGGCCACATTAAAGAGAGGTTTAGTATTGAGGGTGAATTCAATGATTTTATGGATATGCTGGAAATTGATATGCTGGAAATTAAGGCTAAAAATATTGCCATTGATGATAATTTGTGGAATGAAAACAGTGAATTATTCCAAAAATTATTAATGATTAATCAATGCAAGGTTCTCAAAAAGCGTGATGAACTAAAATCTTGGCCCCTTGTGATATGCATTATTGACGAAATGTCGCTATACCTCATATCTCATAGAGAAAGAATTGCAAATACAGGAGCTAGAAAGTAGTATTCACTCCTCACACAGATGCAAAGAGAATTTAAAAATAGCCGAATATAAAATTGATGAGTTTGCCCAAGACATAACCTTAGATAAGCATAACGTAGATTTACTAGCAAAGATACAAGAGTTAAGTAAACAGCTTGCGCAAAGCCGGAGAGAATTAAGTGATTTAAAAAGGTCATATCGTCATAATGAAAATCCCTATATTAACAGTGAGAATAATGCAGATAATTTTAACTCCCTTAGAGAATGCGTCAGGGACGAAATGCAGAAATATATAGAAGAATGTAGACAAAGGACCCCTGTTGGGTCAGAAATAGATTTCCCAAATAGTCACCACATGATGAAAATTTAGGGAGCTGCTGTAACTTAGCTGATGAGGGGGAGGGAAACTTTAATAGAGAAGAGGGAGGAGCTAGAAACCAAAATAGCCCACGTAACAATAATATACGTAGAGGGTCTCCCCATAGTGAAAATAGGGAACACTCCTACCCCAAAAATAAGGCTCCTAGAGAATCCCAAAATAAGTCTAATAAGGTATATGACTCCCATAAAATAATCACTTTCCTAAAGGATGCAGTACCTATATTCTCCAACAAGGGAACAAACTCTATAATTGATCACTTAGAGGCCTTTGAAAATGCTTTAGCTATAATGAATGTTACAAGTGAGCAATCAAAAATTAAATTTCTGCCCTGGGTACTTGAAGGTAAACATCACAAATTATTTGCTTCACTAAAGGATATGAATATTCATTCCTGGAGTGAAACAAAACGACTGTGCAGAAAGGAATTTGGGCAACATCGCACTAAAACTGCAGCAAAAATAGCTGTATATGGTTTAAAATGTAGTGCAAATCAAAGTCCCATAAAATTCCTTTCCGTATTGAAAAATGCATACAGTATGGCTGAAGATAATCCCATATTTGAATGCTCAGAATTTGTGAATCTATTTTTTTGAAGCACTGCCCGCCCCCATCGAAATTAATTTAGCTAGAGATTTTGATGAGAACTCATTGGAATGGCTGATCAAAGAGAGTAGAAAGTTATACTCTATTCAGCAGTCCAGTGAACAGGGAGTTAAAAAGGAATTAAAACCCAAAATTGTGTCAGAAACTAGGGTGTCACCTAGCCCCCTCAATTTAGAGTCTAAAAAGAAAACCTAAGCGGAGGTGGCCAGAGGAAACAGGCCATCTCCACAGAGGTTTAACTCTACCCCTCCCCCAAAACGGGCTGAGGCGCAGAGAGACTATCACTAAAGTGGGGGACATACTCAGGTAAATAATTACTCCCAAAGAGAATACCCCTAAAATAATTGGTACCCCGCAAGGGTAGATACAATAAATGGCGAAGATATTCTCAGGGTAACCAGACACCCCAAATAAATAATGCTCCCCAAAATACGAATGCTGAACAAGCTGAACCCCAGGGGCAACCACGCCAGGATAGAAATAGAGGCCCTGATTCTGAGGGGACCCAATGGTCCAGGAATCATTATTATGGTGCATCAAGAGATAGGCCCAGAGGTAGAGGTAACTTGTACGATCAAGTAGATATGCTTTATACCCAGTTAAATTGGTTGAACGAACAATTTGCTAATATGAGTCAACCTTTCATGGCTCAGCAACCGAACAATACTTTTTTAGGGGTACAGCCAGTGGTCAGCAGTGGGCCACAGGCACAGTCATAAATACTGCAGTATCACCTGAAAGGGAGGGGAGAGATATACAAAATGTAATGATAAATGTCAGTAATGGTACTAATCATATTCTCTCCCCACAGACCGGAAACGGACGATTTAGCTGTGATGACAAGCAACCTCAGCCGGGAAAAGTTTACCAATCTCTCCCTTTGCAGCGTTCTCTAAACCTTATTTCCACAGATGCAGTACACAAGAACCCAGTCGACCCTGTCATAGAGGAGACCGGTTAGAATGAAGTCAATTCTGCATCAGGTAATACGGCAGATTCAGGTAACACGTGGCGAAGCCCACAAGTGTGCAATCATGCCAATTTTATGTGTGAAATGGTAGAAACTGCAGGGAGATATTATGTATTAGCTGAGCTGCAAGATTCAGTCTCCAACCCTATCATGGGATTAATTGACACTGGATCTCAGGCAACTATTTTATCCCACAGGTACTACACACAGCTAAATGAGCTAACACCCCACAAACCTTAAAAAAAGAATTTGATGGTTCACTAATAGGTGTTGGGGGTGACTCTCTAAAAGTCTACGGTACGGCCTTGTTAAAATTTAAACTGGGGAACAGGGTCATAAGACACCCTGTCATTATAGTGGATCTGCCAACTGATCGTTTAATTATTGGTAGTGTTCTCCTGAAGTGATTAAGCACCATAATTGATTGCATAAATAATGTAATTTGGTCACAAGTTAAAAGGCCTATTAATTATGAGAAATCTGGTATATCTCTCACTCGACATAACTGTCACATGGTGGAAGGGAAGCCAGATGCTGTGGAGATTCATTTCAGGAATAACCCTGTACCTGAAATCACTATCCTACAGATAGATGATCAGACACCTTTAAGTGGCTCTGATGGTAATACTTTTAAAATTTCGCCTGGAAAGATAGCAAATATTTCCTTAGGCGGCGATGTATTAATCATATCTCTCCACAAGGGGGATCATAGAATCCCTAAGGGGGGAGGCCACGCTCAATACCTCACAGGAATTGAGAGAGTTAAAGAGGATCTATTTATCCCTATACAAGTACATGACCTTGGAAAAACTAAATATGCCAAATTGAGCTTAAAACAGGAAGCTAGCTATATAAGCGAAGGCTTATTAGCGCAGATAGCTGAACCTAAAGTGATTAAATATCTTTCTCCCCAAGACCACTGTGTCCACGGCCTGGATAACAGGTTTGAAAGCTATTACATTACAGCTAAGTGCTTATTATCTGTCTCTATAGGTAATAAATCAGTGAAGCACTTGTTTTTTGTTCTAAATACTCCCCATAATCAAATATACATTGGCAATGATATCTTACATAGATATGCCATACAAATAGATTTGATTAACTCTTGCCTCTGGAATGCAGCCCTGAAATCAAACCAGCATATGCTGTGAATATGCAGGTGTCTAGCGATGTTATAATTCCTGCTGGGGCTGATAAATTTATTTTACCCTTACAGGTAAAGAGAGGTCAGAAATTAAAAACTTCTGAAACACTAATTTGCCTTTCCCATAGAATACAAAATCTGGGCATCACAATGACCCATACTCCTTTGGTAAATATTGGAACTATTCCAATACATGTTATTGTACATAACATGACCCCACATGATATAACCTTATCTAAAGGAACTACCATAGGATATGCACTGGAATCAAGTTATTACACTTTTGGATTCCAGAATAATGTAATTGGGCTAATACCTGAAGGATACTTAACTGAAGAACAATTAATAGAACAATCCTTTGCCTCTATACCAGAGGGTCTATTTACTATTTAGTCTATTTATCCCTTCAGCTCAGTGGAAGGCATCTGTAAAATTGAAGAAGCCTCTCTGGTATTTGATCAGCCGATCGAATAGCAAGAATACCCCAATACCCAGAGTCATGGGGGCAATGTAAATTATAATCAAGGGGATCTCACCTCTAGATTGGAAGAAGCCTATGAAATAGGACAGCCTGAAATCTTTCCAGGATTTCAACAAACAGTCGAAGAGCAAATATCCTTAGCTAATGGCTGTTCCAGTGATGATGAACGCCAACTGCTGCGAGAACTCCTGATGAAGTACAAGGATATTTTTGCTATGGATTCTTATGACTGTGGGACTACAGATTTGCACATTGCAAGAATACAAACAGATCCCAATGCACCACCTGTCTTTGTTAAACAATACAGACTTCATTTAGCCTCATATGATTCTCTCGCAGAAATCATAAGGAACTTGGAAGAAAGGGGTATAACAATCCTATTCTAGGTGTTCTTAAGTCCAATGGACAATGGCGTTTGTGTGCTGACTTAAGACAGCTAAACAAATGACTGTACATGTCTGGCTGGCCTGTACCATATATTGACCAGTGCCTAGTGCAGATGCAGGGATCCAAAATATTCACTGCCATTAATTGTGCACAAGGATATTGGACCATAAAGGTACATGAGGATAACCAGTATAAGCTGGCATTCTCATTCCAAAAGGTCCAGTATGCATTTCAGAGACTTCCTTTTGGATACATAAATTCTGGACATGAATTTGCTGTATTCATGCATCAGGCTATGCCTGATGCACTGGAAAGGGGGACCTTATCTTATGTTGATGATGTTTTAATCAAAAGCACAGACTTTGAAAAACACATCGCAGAGCTTAAACGTCCTAAGCCAACTTAAAAGGGCAGGTGTCAAAAAAATAAAGAAGTGTCATATCCCCAAATGCACTAAAGACATACTGTAGTTTAAAGATGCCTAGCTGATAAGGATAAGGACCCAAAAATAACAGAATCTCTTCATAAGAGACTGTCTATAATGCATACTGTCAACATCCCCACCAAATACCATTGACTTTAAGCCAATTTAATTACATGTGTCCTACATCTATTTAACATTGGAAGGGGGATTTATGTCAAGGTATATGTAAAGATATATATATATATATATATATATATATATATATATATATATATATATATATATATAAAATTATATATTTGGATAATCAATTCCAAATGATTCATTCATTCAGAAAAATTGACTTGAAACTCATGTCCAGTCCTCCCCCATTCAGTATGCAAAGTAAAAATGCATCCAAGTGAAGACAATAAAAGATTTGGTCTACTTAACTTAAACAATCACTTAAATAGGAATGTTGTAAAAGTGATTTTGAAGAAGAGTTTTATAGCTTGAGATAGGATAGGACCATTGAGTCACTTCAAAACATCCCTTACCCCATGCAGTGAGTGGGGATGGGGTGTCTGGGATCTGTCTTTGAGGCTAAATGAGATGCTCACAATTTCAAGGAAATGGAAATTAGCATGATGGAGCCTCAAAAGTACATGCCCATATATGGGTTTCCTGCCAAAGTAAGGAGCCGATCCGTCTGTGATATTGTTTGAGGATACAAACATATTCAAGGAATTGTGGCTTTTAACAATTATATATATATATATATATATATATATATATATATATATATATTGGAAGCATAGAATATTTATATATATATATATATATATATATATATATATATATATATATATATATATATATATATATATATATATATATATATATATATATTGGAAGCATAGAATGTTTTGGGATTTAACATGAGCATTCTAACAATTATTTCTTTGGTTGCAGACAACAATTGGACATGGGCATCAATTTATATATTCAGGAAGAAGTACACTGAATGGGAAACATGCTGTATTTGTATGAATATATATCAGGATTTTAAATGCTATTAATTTTGGAATAATTAGCAGTATAATTGCTTTGATATAATCTAATGTTAAAAACATACTGTATTTAGTATTAGAATAATCAGAAAAATTCACATGATGCTATCCTGCCTGGAATTCGGAGTGTAAGTAATTAATTCAAGAAATTATGATGATTTTAAATAATCATTATATTGAAGTTATTTAAATTGTAGCAAAGATGAATGTTAAGAATGAATCTGTTTTGTTTGTCATTTTGCCCCCGATGGACAAAATCCGGTGTTGTGATGCAAGAATTACAACCAAAAGACGATTGGTTGTTACACAATGCATCTCCCTGACAACATACATTCCCAGATGAACCAATCCATGTTCAGTTTCAAAGGGCCAATCCGAGACAAGCTTCCGTTGGGCGTTTCCAATTTCACAAATGATGGTACTGATAAAAAAAAAGGGGAGGGGTGAGATCAGATGATTTAACCCCAAGCATAGAGAGAAAAAGAGGCTGCTGCTGGCTAACTTTGACTGGTAAACTGTTTTGCTGAACCCTGGACGAATAACTGCTGCAGTTATTATAAGCAAAAAGCTATTTCTCTTGTAAGGTGTATCCAGTCCACGGATCATCCATTACTTGTGGGGATATTCTTCTTCCCAACAGGAAGCTGCAAGAGGATCACCCACAGCAGAGCTGTCTATATAGCTCCTCCCCTAACTGCCACTACCAGTCATTCTCTTGCAGCTCTCGACAACATAGGAAGTAGCTAGAGAGATGTGGTGAATTTATGTAGTTTATCTTCAATCAAAAGTTTATTATTTTCAAATGGTACCGGAGTTGTACTATTTTAGCCTCAGGCAGAAAGTTGAAGAAGAGTCTGCCTGTGGTTTTTGATGATCTTAGCAGGTTGTAACTAAGATCCATTGCTGTTCTCACACATAACTGAAGAGATGAGGTAACTTCAGCTGGGGGAATGGCGTGCAGGGTCTCCTGCAATGAGGTATGTGCAGTTTAAATTTTTCTAGAGAAATGAATATGCTAGAAAATGCTGTTAATACCGGATTTATTTAAGGTAAGCCTGATTACAGTGATTTAATAACGACTAGTATCATGCTTGCTGTAAAAGGTAATATTCTTTTTTAAACGTTTTTTTCTACATATTGTTGATAAAACTTTATTGGGGCCCAGTTTTTTCCACATGGCTGGCTAGATTTTGCCTAGGGATAGTTTTTTATGGCCCTCTCACTGTGAATACAGGTTGGGAGGGGCCTAATTTCAGGCCTAAATCGTGCAGTAGTTTTTGCAGCTTGAGACTTCCAGCTTCCCTGAAGGAGTCCCCTGAACACTTAGGACTTCTACAAAGGGTTTTTGTGCCTTCAAAAGTCGTTGTATGGGCAGGTAGGGCCACAACAGAGCTGTGGCAGTTTGTTGTGACTGTTAAAAAATGTTTATATCGTTTTTTTGATCTGGTTTTGAAACTAAGGGGTTAATCATCCATTTGCAAGTGGGTGCAATGCTCTGTTAGTCTATTATACACACTGTAAACATTTCGTAAGATTTACTGCTTTTTATCACTGTTTTTCAATTTCTGACAAAATTTGTTTCTCTTAAAGGCACAGTAACGTTTTTATTTTTTGCTTGTTTACATTTATCAAAGTGTTTTCCAAGCTTGCTGGTCTCATTGCTAGTCTGTTTAAACATGTCTGACATAGAGGAAACTCCTTGTTCATTATGTTTAGAAGCCATTGTGGAACCCCCTCTTAGAATGTGTACCAAATGTACTGATTTTACTTTAAGTTATAAAGATCATATTCTGTCTTTAAAAGATTTATCACCAGAGGAAATTGACAAGGGGGAAGTTATGCCGACTAACTCGCCCCACGTGTCAGAACCTTTGACTCCCGCTCAAGGGACTCCCGCTCAAGTGGCGCCAAGTGCATCTAGCGTGCCCATGGCGTTTACTTTACAAGACATGGCGGCAGATATGGATCATACCCTTACAGCGGTATTGTCCAAACTACCAGGGTTACTAGGAAAGCGAGACAGCTCTGGGACTAGAAAAAATACAGAGCTCTCTGACACTTTAGTAGCTATGTCTGATATCCCCTCACAATATGCAGAAGCTGAGGCAGGAGAGCTTCTTTCTGTGGGTGATTTTTCTGACTCAGGGAAGATGCTTCAACCTGATTCTGATATGTCTACATTTAAATTTAAGCTTGAACACCTCCGCGTGTTGCTCAGGGAGGTTTTAGCTACTCTGGATGACTGTGACACCATTATAGTGCCAGAGAAATTGTGTAGATTGGATAAATACTATGCAGTGCCTGTTTACACTGATGTTTTTCCAATACCTAAAAGGTTTTCAAAAAATATTACTAAGGAATGGGATAGACCAGGTGTACCGTTCTCTCCCCCTCCTATTTTTAAGAAAATGTTTCAAATAGATGCCGCTACATGGGACTTATGGCAAATGGTCCCTAAGGTGGAGGGAGCAGTTTCTACACTAGCTAAGTGTACAAATATTCCCGTCGAGGACAGTTGTGCTTTCCTAGATCCAATGGATAAAAGTTAGAGGGTTACCTTAAGAAAATGTTTATTCAACAAGGTTTTATTCTCCAGCCTTCTGGTTTGAGTCTCTGGAAGAGGCCTTACAGGTAGAAACTCCATTGGATGATATACTTGACAAGCTTAAAGCGCTTAAGCTAGCCAATTCATTTGTTTCTGACGCTGTTGTTCATTTAACCAAACTAACGGCTAAGAACTCCGGTTTTGCTATACAGGCGCGTAGGGCGCTATGGCTTAAATCCTGGTCAGCTGACGTTACTTCAAAGTCTAAGCTTCTCAACATTCCCTTCAAGGGGCAGACCCTATTCTGGCCTGGAATGAAGGAGATAATTTCTGATATTACTGGAGGAAAAGGTCATGCCCTTCCTCAGGATAGGTCTAATAAATTAAGGACCAAACAAAACATTTTTTGTGCCTTTCGAAACTTTACGACGAGCGCGGCATCAACTCCCTCTAATGCAAAACAAGAGGGAAATTTTGCCCAGTCCAAGCCGGTCTGGAGACCTAACCAGGCCTGGAACAAAGGTAAGCAGGCCAAGAAGCCTGCTGCTGCCTCTAAGACAGCATGAAAGATCAGCCCCCGATCCGGTAACGGATCTAGTAGGGGCAGACTTTCTCTCTTCGCCCAGGCTTGGGCAAGAGATGTCCAGGATCCCTGGGCGTTGGAAATTGTGTCCCAGGGATATCTTCTGGACTTCAAAGCTTCTTCCCCAAAAGGAAGATTTCACCTTTCACAATTATCTGCAGACCAGATAAAGAGAGAGGCATTCTTACATTGTGTTCAAGACCTCCTAGTTATGGGAGTGATCCACCCAGTTCCAAAGGAGGAACAGGGGCAAGGCTTCTATTCAAATCTCTTTGTGGTTCCCAAGAAAGAGGGAACCTTCAGACCAATCTTAGATCTCAAGATCCTAAACAAATTTCTCAGGGTCCCATCTTTCAAGATGGAGACTATTCGAACCATCCTACCTATGATCCAGGAGGGTCAATACATGACTACCGTGGACTTAAAGGATGCTTATCTTCACATTCCGATACACAAAGATCATCATCGGTTTCTCAGGTTCGCCTTCCTAGACAGGCATTACCAGTTTGTGGCTCTTCCCTTTGGGTTAGCTACGGCACCAAGAATCTTTACAAAGGTTCTGGGGTCACTTCTGGTGGTCCTAAGGCCGCGGGGCATAGCAGTAGCCCCTTACTTAGACGACATTCTGATACAGGCGTTGAATTTCCAAATTGCCAAGTCCCATACGGACATTGTTCTGGCATTCCTGAGGTCTCATGGGTGGAAATTGAACGAAAAGAAGAGTTCTCTATCCCCTCTCACAAGAGTTTCCTTCCTGGGAACTCTGATAGATTCTGTAGAAATGAGGATTTACCTGACAGAGGACAGGTTGTCAAAACTTCTAAATTCCTGCTGTGTTCTTTATTATACTTCTCGCCCTTCAGTGGCTCAGTGTATGGAAGTAATCGGCTTAATGGTAGCGGCAATGGACATAGTTCTGTTTGCCCGCCTACATTTCAGACCGTTGCAACTCTGCATGCTCAGTCAGTGGAATGGGGATTACACAGATTTGTCCCCTCTACTAAATCTGGATCAAGAGACCAGGGATTCTCTTCTCTGGTGGCTATCTTGGGTCCATCTGTCCAAAGGTATGACCTTCCGAAAGGCCAGATTGGACAATAGTAACAACAGATGCCAGCCTTCTGGGCTGGGGTGCAGTCTGGAACTCTCTGAAGGCTCAGGGGTCATGGACTCAGGAGGAGGCACTCCTTCCAATAAACATTCTGGAACTAAGAGCGATATTCAATGCTCTTCAGGCTTGGCCTCAGCTAGCGGCAGTGAGGTTCATCAGATTTCAGTCGGACAGCAACATGACTGTAGCTTACATCAACCATCAAGGGGGAACAAGGAGTTCCCTAGCGATGTTGAAGGTTTCAAAGATAATTCAATGGGCAGAGATTCACTCTTGCCATCTATCAGCTATCCATATCCCAGGAGTAGAGACCGGGAGGCAGATTTTCTAAGTCATCAAACTTTTCATCCGGGGGACATTGGGACAAACCAGAACTGGATCTCATGGCATCTCACCAGAACGCCAAGCTTCCTTGTTATGGATCCAGGTCCAGAGATCCTAAGGCAGCGCTGATAGATGCTCTAGCAGCGCCTTGGTCCTTCAACCTGGCTTATGTGTTTCCACCGTTTCCTCTGCTCCCTCGTCTGATTGCCAAGACCAAACAGGAGAGAGCATCTGTAATTTTGATAGCACCTGCGTGGCCACGCAGGACTTGGTATGCAGATCTGGTGGACATGTCAGCCTTTCCACCATGGACTCTGCCTCTAAGGCAGGACCTTCTACTTCAGGGTCCTTTCAACCATCCAAATCTAATTTCTCTGCAGCTGACTGCTTGGAGATTGAACACTTGATTTTATCAAAGCGTGGTTTCTCCGAGTCGGTCATTGATACCTTAATACAGGCGCGAAAGCCTGTCAACAGGAAAATCTATCATAAGATATGGTGTGCATATCTTCATTGGTGTGAATCCAAGGGTTACTCATGGAGTAAGGTCAGGATTCCTAGGATATTATCTTTTCTCCAAGAAGTATTGGAGAAGGGTTTGTCAGCTAGTTCCTTAAAAGGACAGATTTCTGCTCTGTCTATTTATTTGCACAAACATATGGCTGAGGTTCCAGACGTGCAGGCGTTTTGTCAGGCTTTGTCAGAATCAAGCCTGCGTTTAAACCTGTTGCTCCGCCTTGGAGTTTAAATTTAGTTCTTAAGGTTCTTCAAGGGTACCAAACCTGTTTTTTTACCTAAGGTGGTATCTAATAAAAATATCAATCAGGAGATTGTTGTACCGTCACTGTGTCCTAATCCTTCTTCAAAGAAGGAACGTCTTTTACACAATCTTGACGTGGTTCATGATTTAAAGTTTTATTTACAAGCTACTAAAGATTTTCGTCAAACATCTGCATTGTTTGTTGTCTACTCTGGACAGAGAAGAGGCCAAAAGGCTTCGGCAACCGCTCTTTCTTTTTGGCTAAGGAGTATAATCCACTTAGCTTATGAGACTGCTGGCCAGCAGCCTCCTGAAAGGATTACAGCTCATTCTACTAGAGCTGTAGCTTCCACATGGGCTTTTAAAAATGAGGCTTCTGTTGAACAGATTTGTAAGGCGGCAACTTGGTCTTCGCTTCATACTTTTTCAAAGTTCTATAAATTTGATACTTTTGCTTCTTCGGAGGCTATTTTTGGGAGAAAGGTCTTGCAGGCAGTGGTGCCTTACATTTAAGCGCCTGCCTTGTCCCTCCCTTCATCCGTGTCCTATAGCTTTGGTATTGGTATCCTACAAGTAATGGATGATCCGTGGACTGGATACACCTTACAAGAGAAAACATAATTTATGCTTACCTGATGAATTTATTTCTCTTGTGGTGTATCCAGTCCACGGCCCCCCTGTCATTTTAAGGCAGGTGTTTTTTATTTTTAAACTACAGTCACCACTGCACCCTATAGTTTCTCCTTTCTCTTGCTTGTCTTTGGTCGAATGACTGGTAGTGGCAGTTACGGGAGGAGCTATATAGACAGCTGTGCTGTGGGTGATCCTCTTGCAGCTTCCTGTTGGGAAGGAGAATATCCCCACAAGTAATGGATGATCCGTGGACTGGATACACCACAAGAGAAATAAATTTATCAGGTAAGCATAAATTATGTTTTTTATTCTCCATATGCAACTATACTCCAATTTTGGTATTCTGAGGTAAGATTGTTCCTGTTGAGAAATATTGGATATCGATTTGTTTATCTGGGTAAAGTATAAAAAAGTTGCTAATTACAGATAATATTTTAAAAGAAAATATATGCATAGTCACTACAGTTAAACTACAACTGATAGATTTAAAGAGCATATTTATATTTTAGAATTATATTCATAGTCCTGTGTAATTTTAAGCTTGCCTTTTTATATGCCAAATATTTAAAGTAGACATTCATTGTTGCTATATGTAGCAGACTTAAAGAAATAATTTGCATTTTAACTAATATTTCAAAGCCTGTGTATTGTTAAACATATATCCTTAATGCTAAGTTGTTTTATCTGTGCAAATTATTATTATTATTATTATTATTATTATTATTATCGGTTATTTGTAGAGCGCCAACAGATTCCGCAACGCTATTAACAAAGGCGGAGTACAAAAAAAACAGTTATAGGGATCAAATGGGTAGAGGGCCCTGCCAATAGTTGCACTGTTGTAGTCAGCTCTTGAGAAGGTGATCAACAAACAGCTGGACTCTTAAGCTTACATGCTAGGAGGGTTCAGGGGATAGCAATGGAGGAGAGGAACTGGTATAAAGTAAGGTTAGCGTAGGTTGTATGCATCCCTGAACAGTAGAGTCTTTAGGGAGCACTTGAAGCTTTTAAAACTAGAAGAGAGTCTTGTGGAGCGAGGCAGAGAGTTCCACAAGATGGGAGCCAGTCTGGAGAAGTCCTGTAAACGGGAGTGTGATAAGGTGACAAGAGAGGAGGAGAGTAGGAGGTCTTGAGCAGAGCGAAGGGGACGGGAAGGAGAGTATCTGGAGACAAGATCTGAGATATAGGGGGGAGCAGTGCAGTTGAGGGCTTTGTATGTCAGAGTGAGAATTTTGTGTTTGATCCTAGAGGCAAGAGGAAGCCAGTGAAGAGATTGGCAGAGAGGTGCAGCAGATGAAGAGCGACTTGTAAGGAAGATGAGTCTGGCAGAGGCATTCATTAAGGATTGTAAAGGAGCTAGGCGGTAGGTGGGGAGACCAGAGAGGACAGAGTTGCAGTAATCGAGGCGGGAGAGGATGAGAGAGTGGATTAAAATCTTAGTTGTGTCTTGTGTAAGGAAGTGTCTAATTTTAGAGATGTTTTTAAGGTGGAAGCGGCAGGCTTTAGCCAAAGACTGAATGTGAGGAGTGAAAGAAAGATCTGAGTCAAATGTGACCCCGAGACATCGGGCATGCGGGGTAGGGGTAATGATGGAGTTGTGGACAGTTATAGAGAGATTGGGGGTGGAGAGTTTTGAAGAAGGGGGGAAAATAAGGAGCTCCGTTTTGGAGAGATTTAGCTTGAGGTAGTGAGAGGACATCCAGTTGGAGATGTGAGAAAGACAGTTAGTGACACGGGTTAGCAAGGAATGAGAAAGGTCTGGTGCAGAGAAGTAGATTTGGGTGTTGTCGGCATACAAATGATATTGTAAACCATGGGACTTTATTAGGGAACCTAGTGATGACGTGTAGATTGAGAAGAGAAGGGGACAGAGGACAGAGCCTTGCGGTACTCCGACAGAAAGTGGTGACAGGGCAGAGGAAGCCCCAGAGAAGGCTACACTAAAGGTACGGTTTGACAGGTAGGAAGAGAACCACGAGAGGGCTGTGTCACATATGCCGAAGGATTGGAGGGTTTGGAGCAAGAGAGGATAGTCAACAGTGTCAAAGGCTGCGGACAGATCAAGGAGAATAAGCAGAGAGAAGTGGCCTTTTGATTTTGCTGTAAGTAGGTTGTTGGTAACCTTAACAATTGCTGTTTCTGTGGAGTGATGGGGACGAAATCCAGATTGCAATGGGTCAAGGAGGGAGTTTATTGTAAGGAAATGGGAAAGGCTTGCATAAACTAGTTTTTCGAGAAGCTTTGATGCAAGAGGGAGGAGGGAAATAGGACGGTAGTTGGATGGGGAGGTAGGATCAAGGGAAGGTTTTTTGAGGATAGGTGTGACCAGTGCATGTTTCAGCGATGAGGGAAATATACCGGTGCTGAAGGAGAGGTTGAAAGTGTGTGTGAGTATAGGGGTAAGGGTGGCAGAGAGGGAGGGGAGTAGCTGTGAGGGGATAGGGTCAAGGGGACAGGTAGTGAGGTGAGAGCGCAGTATAAGTGCCGAAACAAATATAGAGTTATAACTCAGTTTGGTTATTGGCACAAATAATATATACAATTTCTGATGTTTTAAATTGGAATTATATAGGATAAATTGTGGTTAAATAGCTGAGTGCATTGCCGTTAAATTGTGGTTAAATAGCTGAGTGTATTGCGGTTAAATTGTGGTTAAATAGCTGAGTGTATGTTAGTAGCTGAATATCTTGGAATCTCATTGTGTTAATTGAATGAAAGGCTATTGTGAATAAGGCTAATTTTAAAGGTAAACTTTTATGAACTTTGCATAGCATATTTTTTAGTTTTAAACGTGTATAATATTGATTCATATTCTGGTTCCTACAAATATATTTCAATGTGTTTATAGATATCAACTTATAAAAAGAATTCAGGAATTTATATTAATTTTATGGTTTCTAGTATATGCATATTGATTAAGGGTTTAATTTAAAGAAAGATTGTTAAATATATTGTGTTATAACCCAGCCATATACTGACAATATATATTTATATCAAAATAACAAGAGTATTGCATTGAGCAATGATGCTTTTTTTATTGGACTAACTATACTTTTATAAGTTGACAAGTTTTCGGAAGAATGCCTTCCTTTATCAAGTCTAAAGCTATATATATATATATATATATATATATATATATATATATATATATATATATATATATATATATATATATATATATATATATATATATATATATATATATATATATATATATATATATATATATATATATATATAAAATAGTGCAAAAGGTCCAGCACTCACTATAATCCATTAAAGCTGGGGTGCATCCCACGTTTTATATAAGCAATAAGTCCAAAAGAGATCACTCACCATAAGTAAAAGTATATTTATTCAATCAGTGCTGTAAACGTTTTCGGGGAGTAACCCCGTCATCAGACAGAAATACAAAACAAGTGTACTCACCAAACAGTGCTTTTTATGTGCTAGTGTGGATCGGCCACCGGTCCCCGCGGGAGTATGCCGCTCTGAAATCGGGTTCCGGCGGCTTGCCAGGTGTACAATTGGACAATGCATAGTGTAAAGAAGAAGGTTGTCATGGTATCGGATGATAATAAGTAACAGGGCATAAATACATTTTATAAAGACTTGTGAAAAATGCCCTAATGTGAAACAAATATACAGTGTATTATATTGTGACACCAGGGTCCCCAATGGGCTAAATACCCACTTGGACTGGCACTGCTTCCTGTAACCAAATGGATGGCATATTAGATGGCACTAATAAGCCTCCAGCTAGTCACCCCCTATCAAAACTCTATCTCCATATATGTTTAACTTAAGTTAGTCTTATTTAATACATATACATTTCCATAACCGCTGAGTACTGACTAACATAGTAGTACACTATTCTAGCTAGACCACATACGTCCTTAACATATATCTTAGATTCTAGTAAAAATTAAGAATCTAGATATGAGCCATACAACATCAACCTATATATTCCTGGGTTTCCCTTCTCCTTTCCCTCCCTTCTCTTTCTTTTTTCTGTTTCTTTCTTTCCCCCACTGCCTCAATCCCTATGTACTCATCTTAGCAATTATTGTACATTTAGCCTCTGGTTTAAAACTGGTTAATTTGTAGAATTAACCCTGAATATGGATGCCATGTAGCCAGTGCAATACCCGCTAGGGATAGTACCCATTGGCTTTTACAACATATTGTGCCACCCTAGTGCATGCCTACTTACTAATAGCACACCTTATGGCCTAGTCAAGTTGTACATATGTTTTACTCTACTAAATCTCTTCTTTTCCCCTCCCTCTTATCTTCCCTCCCTCTCCCCCCTTCCTCTACTGTGCCTGTATCCATCTTTATTATTTTTGTCTCTTATACCATCATTCCCTTTGGCTATTTCCATAACATTGTTTTTAACTTTAGGTTGTTTAACACCTGGTTGTCACAATAATAATTTTCACTGTGTCACAATATAATACACTGTATATTTGTTTCACATTAGGGCATTTTTCACAAGTCTTTATAAAATGTATTTATGCCCCGTTACTTAGTATCATCCGTTACCATGTCAACCTTCTTGTTTACACTATGCATTGCCCAATTGTACACCTGGCAAGCTGCCGGAACCCGGCGGGATGACGTCACATCCACTTCCGGTTTCGGAGCAGGGTTCTCCCGTGGGGACCGGCGGCCGATCCACACTAGCACATAAAAAGCACTGTTTGGTGAGTACACTTGTTTTGTATTTCTGTCTGATGACGGGGTTACTCCCGAAAACGTTTACAGCACTGTTTGATTAAATATACTTTTACTTATGGTGAGTGCTCTCTTTTGGACTTATTTTATATATATATATATATATATATATATATATATATATAAACACACACACACAATTGATTTTTGGTACAATATATACCTATATATATATATATATATATATATATATATATATATATATATATATATATATATATATTTATATATATATATATATATATATACATATATCTTATTGGTATAGATATATACAGATATATAGGAATATCTATTTATAAATACATAGAACATATTCTTCTACGTGCAGAACACTGGAATGTGAAATATTTACAGTTAATACACACTTTATTAAATATGAATATTGCATAAATATGATTTTTCATGTTTTCATCTACTTAACTGCAAAGGGCTCAATGCACTTATATCTATGTCTATCTATGTATACATCTGTATTTATGTTTATATGTATATATATTTGTTTGTAAATACATATATACAGATGTACACATAGATAAACACACACATATATTTATATATATATATATCTATATATATATATATATATATATATATATAATCTTTGAGCCTTTATAACCTTTTTGTGCAATACGTTTTTAAAATAATTTGTATTAGTGTTATTATTAATGTAACTATACTTTTTAATGTATTTTTGATGTTTTTTGTTACCCTTTTTGTTGTGCAAAACAGTTAAACAGAGCTCTGAGGCCATGATAATATGAGCGAAAAACCTAATGCGTGCAAAGAGCCTCAATAAATCCCTTTTCGCTTGGGCGCAACAGTTAGTGCGACCCTCGTAATAGTATAATGTGATAGAAGGTAAAATTCTACTCTTGTTTGCGTGTAGTAGAAAGAGATGACGACTGCTGTCAGAGTAAAGTTTGCACATATGTGTAAATTAGATAAATGAGACACAAGACGATTCTTCTGGATGTTGAATACATTTTATTCAGAGAGTTGCTCTCGCTACTTCACATTAAGGTTCGGCTGAGTAGCCATCATAGGTCAATGCTACTATACCCCAGGTTACAATACTTCAGCGCACAGCGCAGAGTCTTGTTTTACAGTTACACGTCCAGAGGTCAGTAACAACAATAAACAACCGATATTCCAAATACATGACTGTAGAAGATCATTTCACATACAGGCCATGATGTGCGAACAATAACTCTGATGAATGTAGATTCTCTGGTACCCTTCCAAGGCCACATCATTAGAATCTAGCAGCAGACAGATTATAGCCACTCTACATTCAATTACAGGGAAAACTAATTAAACATTAAATGTTTTTCAAAACTTTCACCCTAAAGCTGAAGTGCAATACGTTATAGGAAGGTGGACTAAACTTTGGTTAAAGGACCCAATGTTACGGGACATCGGTTCAAGGTTTGACTAAAAATGTTATCTCAAGGTGAAGGGTCATGGAATTAAGGGTCAAGGATTTTTATCTACAGGGGCTGGTTATGAACCAAGTTTAAAAAAAAAAACCTTGCTTGGATAGGGAGGGTACTAATTAAATCTACCTATGGTCAGGTAAGTGCATTTTTAAACCTGGCAGCTTACACTTCTTCAAGGAACGGTCTTCCCATCACTTTAAATGGATAAAAATTGGAAAGTGCAAATATTTCTCCATTCTCCCATACTGATTCTGTATAATTAATAAGATGTTTTATGAGATCCTTAAATCGCTATAATAAAGGATTTCATTAATCTTGAAAAACCTTTTATTACCAACTTTTGCAGAAACTTGGATTTTTATTGAAAACTTGAATCATAAATAATACAAACCCATCACACCCTCATCACCAAATTAACTAGCAAACAGTGATTGTATTAGGTTTTTGTGGGCTAAAGTGAGGTCATACTTTTTTTTCCCAAGGTCCATACAAATATAGGATAATTTAATTGAAATAGCAAATTAATACACATTACATTTGTTTCCATTAGTACATCTGTAAAATCAAATCTAAAACACCTAGCAACTAATGCCCAAATTTGAGTTCTATAAAGTTGAGAGAACATTGATAGCACCATATATATATATATAAACATTACATCAGTGCATATGCTATATGCAACAAAGAGAATTATAGCACCATATGATCAAGTTATGATTTCTGTCTATTGCTCTCTGCTGATCTAAAACCATAACATCAAATGACCGATGCATTTAACATGGTGACTTCAGATCAGGTTACGTAAAGCACTATAGCTCTCTCTAGCAACCAAAGGGTTAAGGGTCTGGGGAGAAAAAAGATCAAAACTCAAGATTGTATCTAAACATTTCTACCTAAAATATATATTTATTTTTATATATATTTAAAACAAGATACGAAAGTCTGATTTGGCTATTCTGTGGCATGAAACAATAATAGTATGGCAATAAATGACATCAGATGTCATGTTCTCTTAAATATTATCCCAAAAATTAAAGGCATTCTTTGTTAGGTCTTCTTTATTGTTGGATTTGAATTGCATTGAAGACAATTAGGCATTTTCCGAATTTATTAAACTTTTTATATAAGAAATGATCCATCAATTTGAAGTCTACAGTAAATTCATGTGCGCTTATGGTGGCGTTGCTGTACTGTATGTTCATGTCTGTAAAGATACCCATGATATACCACATAATTCTAACTCTGCAATTCTAGTGTTCGGTAAAAAAAAATAACAACATGTTTATAGATTTATTGGGTTAGGGTGAGTAGTTATACTAATGTAGCCTCCTTCTGATCTGCAAGCTAACTGTATATATAAGCTTTTTTTTTAATATAAAGCAAAACAAAGGGTTAAGGTGCAACATTCTATTTATCTATTCAATCTACTATTGTGCAAGATTTAATACAAACTTCTAAATCCAAGATAACCCTCCATGCGTCTCTGGTTCTCATGCAGTTAGTGCATGCAGAAGAGCAAGGGGAGGATTGTATAGGCATAAAAATGTCTAAAACAGACAGGATAGGTGTAAAGGGTTCTACAGCTAATTTCCTATAACTGAGGGTAATCTGGAAGCTCTGAGATTTTGATTTCAAACAGATTATTTGCACACGGGTCGATACAAAATGATCTTTAAGAAAGTTCTGTTCTACTAGTCTGTTGCAGGGAAGTTCTAGAACTAAGTGCCAATAGTCACTCTTTCATTAGCACATGACCAGGCTTGGCATTCAAAGTGCAATTAAAGGATTCACAACTATAGAAAAGCATGGAATAATTCATTATAAATAATTATTAATTAATGCTATTTTATAACAAAGTAAACATTGAATGCATACACATATGTAGGTAAATGCACATTTGGCATTAAAGGGATACTGACAGATAACCCTGAATAACAAAGGAAAGATGATTCTCAATATCATATTATTATTGACAATTAACACCTTGGCAATGCAGTGTGTTGCAGCCCTTTCTAGCAGCAGAGGGTCATTATGTGTCAGGTTTTTTTTAGTGGACTCAGCACAGATAGGAGGACAACTCTGCTTAAGATAGTGATGACATCAGCATAGTGATATCATCAAGATAAGAAGAGAAAATGTACTAGTGCCAAGCAGTATTAATGTGTTAGCTCTGCCTGTCCTGTTTAATTCTGCAATAATCTGTAAATCCTAGATTCAGCAAACAAAGAAAATCTTGAATCATCAACTGTAGATGAGCAACTATAAATTAATGTCATCCATATAAAAGAGCAAGATCTAAACGTGGATTTTAAAAAAAAAAAGTTAAGTAAAAACTGTATAATTTGTGCACTTCCTGCTAATGCTCCTTGGTAGATAATTACTTCCTGTTAATTTGCGCTGATTGATAGTTACTTCCTGCTAATGCTCCTTGGTAGATAATTACTTCCTGTTAATATGCGCTGATTGATAGTTACTTCCTGCTAATGCTCCTTGGTAGATAATTACTTCCTGTTAATGTGCGCTGATTGATAGTTACTTCCTGCTAATGCTCCTTGGTAGATAATTACTTCCTGTTAATGTGCGCTGATTGATAGTTACTTCCTGCTAATGCTCCTTGGTAGATAATTACTTCCTGTTAATGTGCGCTGATTGATAGGTACTTCCTGCTAATGCTCATTGTCCATGTATAGGAAGTATCTATAAACCCCTGGTTTTCAAACCTGTCCTCAGGCCTCCCTGATAGGCCAAATTTTAAGGATATCTGAACTTGAGCACAGGTGAAATGATCAGCTGATTAGTAACCATGGTTATTAACCTGAACTCATACAAGGTAATTCTACAAATCTAACCCGTTAGGGAGGCCTGAGGACAGGTTTGAAAACCAGTGATATAACCAATGATCATTAGTAGAGAGTGCACAGCTGATACTGGTATATTCATTTAAATCGTTTTGGCGCCTTTTTACATTATAATTGTTTATGCAAAATGCTGCTCTTTTATACAGGGTGCAGATTTTTATTACAGTGTCCCTTTAATATAAATATATATATTTTATTTTTTTAAACGCAGCTAAATGGAGTAAAGGCAAATATATATTTTTAACAATCCCAAAACTTATATATAGTCTCTAAAAACCATCTGTCAAAGTCCCCTTAATTTACAGAAATTTGCTTTGAAATCCCCCAGATTTAACAGCCTAAAATAAATCGTCCTGATAAGAACATTTTGGATACATTCATGTAGGGTTTGCACCTCAGCCATGTTTTCCTGGGCACTTATGAGTTAGACATGCTGCAGGGTGTGCAGGTAGGAACATGTATTGTGTGTCTAGACAGCACTATTCATGTTCCTCCCTGCACACCCTGCAGCATGTGTAACTTATAAGTGTTCTGTATTTTAAGGGGCGGGTGGCAACCCTACTTTCATGCAGCGAGAATATAAATATTCCAGTACATAAATATTGTTTGGCGGAACTTGATAGCTTTTTTATTATTATAGGTTTATTCTTTTTTTACAACTGATCCCTTATGTAACTCAGTTTATCCTCCAAATAACTAAAATGATGTACAAGTTATTTATTTCCTTTACAAATCAGAGTTAAATATATTTATATATATGTACAAAACTTGTGCTAGGTTTATTATATAAACTATAGATAGCTACAATTTATAATCTGGCTAAGGAGTGCACCTTTAATATTTGCTGTAGGATAGATTTTAACAACATCATTTTAAAGATATAGTTTATGCCCAAGAATTCAGTCAATAAAGCCTTTGCAAAAGGATAACTTCCAGCTATATAACAATATGTTAATAAATCCAACTGTCTAGCCCTGCAACTGCAAGCAAAAAGAAAAAAAACCTAAACGTTCTTAACACCTGTTCCATTCACAAGAGTATAAGCGGTGTTCATTTGTAAACATACAGAAAAGAACATCTTCTAAATACCATATCTTCTAACAAGGAAGCTGATGAGCTGCTTAACAAGATATATCTCTTTGATCAGAAGTCTCAGCTCTATTTATCACATTTGTTTGCTTTATGAGAAGCTGTCTGGCATCCAGCGGCTCTCTGTGTGAATAAATGCCATTACTTTTAGTGCCCTTTACCTCAAATAGACAAAGCAAATGGAAACTTTCTGTAACTGACTATGCAGCAACACAAAGATAATAAAGAGAGTAATGACAAAATGACATGATTCAGTTGGAGCATTCAGTTTTAAACAATCTTCCAATGTACTTGTTATCTATTTTAGTTCATTCTCTTAGTATCTTTTACTGAAAAACATACTTAGGTAGGCTCTGGAGCAGGAATGCAGTCATAATAAATGCTGTTTGGTGGCTGCACTTATATGCCTCTTGTCATTGGCTCACCAGATGCGTTCAGCTATCTCCCAGTAGTAGATTGCGGCTCCTTCAATAAAGGATACCAAGCGAATGAAGTACATTTCATAACAGAAATAAATGTGAAATGTTTTTAAAACTGTTTGCTGTCTCTGGATCCTGAAAGAAAAATGTTAGGTTTAATGTCTCTTTAAAGAGATATGAAACCCAAATTTTTTCTTTAATGATTCAGATAGAGCAGCAATTTTAACCAACTTTCTAATTTACGCCTATTATTTTTTCTTCAATCTCTTTGTATCTTTATTTGAAAAGCAGGAATGTAAGCTTAGGAGCCGGCCCATTTTTGTTCCCGCACCTGGGTAGCATGGGCCAACTCCTAAGCTTTACATTCTTGCTTTTCAAATAAAGATACCAAGAGAACAAAGATACATTGATAATAGGAGTAAATTAGAAAGTTGCTTAAAGGGACATTAAACACTAAATAACTGCTACATAGAATGATGCATTCAAAATAAAATATGAAAATATATTGCAGAGGTTTTTTAATACATACGATTTATCAGTTTATATTTCCATCTCAAAGTGTTCAATGTTCCTTTAAAATTGCATGCTCTATCTGAATCATGAAAGAAAAAAACATAATTTATGTAAGAACTTACCTGATAAATTCATTTCTTACATAGTGGCAAGAGTCCATGAGCTAGTGACGTATGGGATATACATTCCTACCTGGAGGGGGCAAAGTTTCTCAAACCTCAAAATGCCTATAAATACACCTCCCACCTTACTCATACTTTAGTTTAACGTATAGCCAAGAAGTGAGGTGTAAAAAATGAGTAAAAAGCATACAAAAAAGAGGAACTGGAAAAAATAATGTGCTTTTTACAAAAAAATCATAACCACAAAAAATAGGGTGGGTCTCATGGACTCTTGCCACCATGATAGAAATGAATTTATCAGGTAAGTTCTTACATAAATTATGTTTTCTTTCATGTAAGTGGCAAGAGTCCATGAGCTAGTGACGTATGGGATATAATACCCAAGATGTGGAAGTCCACAAGTCACTAGAGAGGGAGGGATAAAAATAAAAACAGCTATTTCCGCTGAGAAATCAAATCCCAAACAATAATTATGTTTTTTATTTAAAAAAAACTCAAATCAAAGGCATGAGAATCAAGGTGAGACAACTGCCTGAAAAACCTTCCTACCAAAGGCTGCTTCCGAAGAAGCAAACACATAAACAATGGTAAAATGAAAAAGTATGCAAAGTAGACCAAGTTGCTATCAACTGAAGCTTCATTCTTGAGAGCCCAAGAAGTGGCAACTGATCTAGTAGAATGAGCTGTAATTCTCTAAGCTTTTTATATCAAAAGTCTGGACCCAAAAAACAGAGAAATAACAGAAACCTTCTGACCTTCCCTGGAGACAGAAAAAATAACAAAATGACTAGAAGTCTTTTTGAAATCTTAAGTAGCCTCAACATAATATTACAAAGTTCTTACCACATCCAAAGAATGTAAAGACCCTACAAGAGTATTCGTAAAATAGGACACAAAGAAGGAACAACAATTCCCTTATTGATGTTGTTAGAATTCACAACTTTAGGCAATAATGTAAATGAAGTCCGCAAAACAGCTTTATCTTAATGGAAAATCAGATAAAGACACTCACAAGAGAGAGCAGACAATACAGAAACTCTTCAAGCAGAAGAGATAGCCAAAAGAAATAACACTTTCCAAGAAAGTAATTTAATGTACAGAGAGTACATAGACTCAAAAGGAGGAGCCTGAAAAATCTTCAAAACCAAAATTGAGACTCCAAGGAGGAGAAATAGATTTAAAAACAGGTTTAATATGAATCAAAACCTGAACAAAACAGTGAATATCAGGAAGTTAAGCAATCTTTCTATGAAATAAGACAGAAAGAGCAAAAATGTGTCCTTCCAAAGAATTTGCAGACAAAACGTTAATCCAAACCAACCCGAAGAAACTGTAAATTCCTAGGAATTCTAAAAGAATGCCAAGAATAATCATGAGTTGAACATCATGAAATATAGGTTTTCCAAACCCGAAAATAAAATCTCCTAGAAACAGACTTACGAGCCTGTATCGTAGTGCTAATAACTGAGTCAAAGAAACATCTATGACTAAACACTTAAGCGTTCAATTTCCAAACCTTCAAATTTAGAAATGTGAGATCCTATGGAAAAAACGGCCCCTGAAACAGAAGGTCTGGCCTTAAAGGAAGTGGCAAGGGCTGGCAACTGAACATCCTGACAAGGTCCGCATACCAAAACCTGAGAGACCAAGCTGGAGCTATCAGAAACACATAAAAATTGTTCCATTATGATCTTGAAGATCACCCTTGGAAAAAGAACCAGAGGCGGAAAAATGTAAGCAGGTTGGTAAAAACCAAAGAACTGCTAGAGCATCCACTATCCCTGCCTGAAGATCCTTGGATCTGTAAAGGAATCTGGAAAACTTCTTGTTTAGACGAGAGACCATCAGATTTATTTCTGGAAGACCCCACATCTGTACAAGATGAAAAAAAAACACATCTGAGAGGAGAGCACTCCTCCAGATATAAAGTCTGATGGCTGGAATAATCCCCTTCCCAATTGTCTACACCTGAGATATGAATCACAGAAATTAGACAAGAGTTGGATTCCATTCAAAAAAGTATCCAAGATACTTCCTCCATAACTGAAGGACTGCAAATCCCACCTTGATGACTGACAAATGCCACTGTTGTGATATTATCTGTTTAAAAAACAAGTGTAAAACTTGTCTCTTCAAAAGAACTCACGTCTGAAGAGCCCTGAAATATCATGGAGTTCTAAAATATTGATTGATAACCTCGCCTCCTGAGGTTTCCAAACCCCTAGTGCTGTCAGAGACTCTCAGACAGCTCCCCCACCTTAAAAACTTGCATCTGTTCAGGGACAGGGACAAACAAATGAGGCCCCCTGAACAATAAAGTGATAGTTTAACCATCAAATCAGAGAGAAAAAAGTGTTGGGATTTAAGTATATCAGTTGTAATAACTGAAAATAATCCCTGCACCTATGGGGCAACATGCAAAGCTTTAGAGGCCCCAAACAAAAAACGAGCAAAGAGGATCGCACCTGATGCTGCAGTCATGAGACCAAAAACTTCCATGCCCATAAGCACTGTAGGAAAAAATAGAGACTGAAGGTTTAGACAAACTAAAATTAACTTAATTAGTCTCTAGTCTATCAGAGAAAGAATCATAGACACTAACATTTATCTGGAAACCTAAAAAGGTGACCCTTGTCTAAGGAATCAAAAAACACTATTGTAAATTGATCCTCCAACCATGTCTTGAGGAAACCACACAAGTTGTTTTAATTGAGATTCTGCTGAATGAAAAGATTAAAGCTAGTACCAAATATCATCCAAATAAGGAAACACCGCAATACCCTGCTCTCTGAATACAGATAGAATACAGATAGAAGGTGTCGCCCTCTTGTTTTTCTCATAACTTTCAGATCACAGACACACATTCTGTTTTGGGAGGAGCAGCCTTAGTCCGGTGCACAGTTTGCTGGGACACTGTGAAGTTCCCAGACCGTTCTCCTAGGCATTATCTCTGCCTTTTAACATTGTGAGTATGTTTGCACTTTTTGTACTCCATTTTTGAAATATTGGCTACACTAGGAGGCGCCCTTCCTTTCTGCTTTGTTTTTCCACAGATAGAAGGGCACCAACGAGCGACAAATTGGTAATGCTTATCTAGAAAAGAGAATCTCAGAAAACAATAGTGGTCTGAATGAATTGAAAATAAGCATCCTGTAAGTCTGTTGTGGACATGAAGTAACCTTGCTAAACAGAAAGGCAGAATAGTGCCTATAGTCACCATCTTGAAAGTTGGGACTCTTATAAAACGATATAAAAAAATTTAGATCCAGAATTAGTCTGAACAAATTTTTCCTTTAGGACAAAGAATAGATTTGAATAGAAACCCAAATTCCGTTCCTGCAGAGGAACTAGAACCATCACCCCTGAAAACTCTAAATCTAAAACACATTTCAGAAAAACCTGAGCTTTCACAGGGTTTGTTATAACATGGAGAAGAATCTTCCCATGGAGGTTTTTATTCTGAAACCTATTCGATACCCCTAAGACAACAATATTCTGAATCCACTGATTTGAACAGAAACTGTCCAAATGTGTTGAAAAAAATTCAATCTGCCCCCCACCAGTAGAACTGGTTAAAAGGCCCCACCTTCATGCAGTCTTATGGGCTGAAATTAGTTTAATTATAAGGCTTGGAATTTTTCAAATTAAAAAAATAATAATCTAAAAACAGAGCCAGAGGCCTAAGGGGAATGACAACACAATTGGGAGTTTAAAAATTACCCTTAGATTTCTTAACTTGGGGCAGAAAAGACTCCCTTTACCCCTGTAACAGATGAGATAATAAAATCCAATAGAAAACCTTTAAAAATTGCTATCCTAAAATAATAAGATAGTAATCTAAATTTAAACACCGTATCAGAGATTTAAGCCATAAAACTTTTCAGATAAAATTTACATAAAATATAGCATCATAAATTAAATGATTAGCACGTTGAAGTAAAAGAACAATGCTTAGACAAATCAAGATCTGATAATTAAACTGTCCAACCAAAAAGTTGAAACAGCAGCAACATTAGCCATAGAAATGACAGGTTTAAAAAATATGGCCAATATGTAAATATGCTTCTCTTAAAGGGCCATGATACCCACATTTTTTCTTTCATGATTTAGAAAGAGAATGCATTTTTAAACATCTTTCTAATTTACTTCTATTATCTAATTTGTTTTATTCTCTTGATATTCTTTGCTGAAAAGCATATCTAGATATGCTCAGTAGCGGCTGATTGGTTGCTGCACATAGAAGTCTCATGTGATTGGCTCACCCATGTGCATTGCTTTTTCTTCAAATAAGGATATCTCAAAAATGAAGCAAAATAAATAATAGAAGTAAATTGTAATGTTGTTTAAATTTGTATGTTCTATCTGAATCATGAAAGAAAGATTTTGGGTTTAGTGGCCCTTTAAGATAGGAAACAAACTTCCGATCTAAAGGATCCTTAAAAGAAGAAATATCTTCCATAGGATAGAATTACGTTCGGCAAGAGACGAAATAGCCCCACCTTAAAGGGATACTAAACCCAATTTTTTCTTTCATGATTCAGATAGAGCATGAGATTTTAAACACCTTTCTAATTTACTCCTATTATCAATTTTTCTTTGTTCTCATGCTATCTTGATTTGAAAAAGCAGTACTGTAAGCTTTAGAGCCAGACCATTTTTTGTTCAGCACATGGGTAGCACTTGCTGATTTGTGGCTAAATGTAGCAAACCAATCAGCGGCTCTACCAAGGTGCTGAAATAAAAAATGGGCCGGCTCCTAACCTTTTATTACTGCTTTTTCAAATCAAGACAAAGAAAAATTGTTAATAGGAGTAAATTGGAAAGTTGCTTAAAATTGCAGGCTCTATCTGAATCATGAAAGAAAAAATGAGGGGTTAGTATCCCTTTAAGGGACTTTTACCTAAAAACACTAACTTAGCCATAGGTAAAGGATATAGCTTTTTAAACCTAGAAAAAAAGGTAAAAAGAAGCACTAAGTTTAGATTCCTTACTAAAAATTCAAGAGTTACCTCAGAAGCTTAAAAAAAAAAACAGAATTCAAACTTTTGCTATTCTTGTTATCAAGAGGACTAGATTCCTCAATCCTCAAAGGTAACAACACTTTGTTAATCAAAAATGAATACATTCAATTGAAAGTTTGATTTATCAAAATCAGTCTCTGAAATAGGATCCTCTGCTCTGAGACAGAGAAAACCACATCAGCAGAAATACTATAGTATGCTGTCAATCAATACAAACTTCATAGGTTTATGAGAAGTTAGGAGAGATTGTTTACGTTAATTTGAAGGCGGAATAGCAGTCATAGCCTTCTCTATAGCTTTTGCAATATAATCCTTTATATCAACAGTAATATCATGTACATTAGACTGTGAAGGTAAAACAGTAAATGTATATGTATTATAAAAACATTATCAGTATGAATAATAAAACATAACAAGTGCCACATATTTGAGCTGAAGAAATAAAATCAGCTAATTAAACAATATACACACTTAGCTTTGGTAGAAATTGTGTACAGGCAGCATAGTGTCTACAGTAACATCAGAGGCAGGATCAGTTTGAGACATGTTGAAATATGTAACAAAAAAGAAAAAATAACATTTAAACAAAATATCTAATTTCCACAAAATAGTAGTTTCAGAAATGGGAAAAAATACTTATATAAAAAACAAAAGCAAATATCATAGCCCTCTGTAACAAATGAAAGCAGAGAGCATAAAAGGGAGAGTCTTAAAGGGCCACTGTAAGTAAATATTTTCTATGCCTGTTACTAACCAACTACCCCAAATACGCTTTTTATCAATAGCATTTCATTAACATATCTCTACCGTATATCAGAAATCTTGTCTGCAAATGTAATTGTTTTCCAAACCCACTCCGTGGGTATCCTTTGCTCTGTACCAATCCGTTTACAATACCTAGGTTTCAAAATGGGGCTTTAAACACAAAGTTATTGGTTTAAGTATTTTGAACATGCAGTGCTGAAAATAGTGGGCAGGATAATGTGACATCATCGGCGAATAAAAGATATAACTTTTAGAACGTTATGAAACTTCGTTTTGGAGAAAATATAGGTCAGTAGGTTTTAATTAATGTTTATTAACTTTAATATGTTAGTTGTTTAGCTTAAACATTATAACAGAAAGTAATCCTTTAACATTTTTGGTGCCAAAAATGATGCCAACAAAGATGACGCAAATTCTGAGAAAAAAACTTTTGGCGCCAAGGTTAACAGGTAATGACATGATTCGCATCATAACCAGCGCAACTTCACGGCAACAAAATAATTTGCGTCAACAAAGACGCAAGAAATGACGTGACTCGCGTCACAACAAACGCAACCTTTGCACCAAAAAAAATGCCCCCACAAAAGGCCCTTTTAAGGGCTGGTAAGGTAAAAGAGCTTTGAACTATTTTTAATTTAGAATAGGGTAGGGAATTTTTTTTATTTTGGGGGTTTATTATTTTATTAGGGGGCTTAGAATAGGTGTAATTAGCTTAAAAATCTAGTAATCTTTTTTTTATTTTTTGTAATTTAGTGTTTTTTTTTTTGTAATTTAGTTTAGTTTAATTGTATTTTTAGATAGATATTTGTAGTTTATTTAATTTATTTATAGTTTAGGTGTATTTGTAACTTAGGTTAGGATTTATTTTACAGGTAATTGGGTAATTATTTTAACTAGGTAGCTATTAAATAGGTAATAACTATTTAATAGCTATTATACCTAGTTAAAATAATTAACAATTTACCTGTAAAATAAATATAAACCCTAACATAGCTACAATGTAATTATTAATTATATTGTAGCTATCTTAGGGTTTATTTTATAGGTAAGTATTTAGATTTAAATAGGAATATTTTAGTTTATAATATAAATTAGATTTATTTAATAAGAATTTAGTTAGGGGTGTTAGGGTTAGATAGAGTTAATATAGTTAATATAAATACTATAGTAACTATATTAACTATATTAACCCTAATATAATTAGGGTTAATATAGTTAATATATATAATGTAATAACTATATTAACTATAATATACTTAGGGTTAATATAGATAATATAGCTGGCGGCGGGGTAGGTAGATTAAATTAGGGGTTAATAATTTTAATATAGATGGCGGCGGTGTACGGGGCTTATATTAGGGGTTAATACCATTAATATAGGTGCGGCGGTGTAGGGAGGGCAGGTTATAGGGCAAAAGAGCTGTTAACTTTGGGGCAAAGTCCCGCAAAAGGCCCTTTTAAGGGCTGGTAATAGAGTTTATTACTTTATGGATATTAGATTAGGGGTTAATAATATTAATATAGCTGGCGGCGGTGTAAGGGGTCAGATTAGGGGATAGATCAGGTAGATGGCGGCGGTTTTAGGGGCTCATAGTAGGGGGTTAGTTTATGTAGATGGCGGCGGTTTAGGGGTTAAATACTTTATTAGGGATTGCGGCGGGGGATCGCGGCTGACAGGTAGATAGACATTGCGCATGCGTTAGGTGTTAGGTTTTATTTAGCAGATCGCGGTTGACAGTTAGATAGACATTGCGCATGCGTTAGGTTTATTTAGCAGCTAGTTTAGAGAGTTACGGGGCTCCAATAGTCAGCGTAAGGCTTCTTACGGCTGCTTTTTGTGGCGAGGTGAAAATGGAGTAAGATTTCTCCATTTTCGCCACGTAAGTCCTTACGCTGTATATTGGATACCAAACTGCGCGGGTTTGGTATACCTGCCTATGGCCCAAAAAACTACGGGCGACGGCAGAAATATACGCGCGTAACTTCTAGGTTACGCCATATATAGGATACCAAACCCGCGCAAATATTGGCATCGCCAGCTTTTGCGGGCGATGATTTTTATCGGATCGACCCCTTGGTAGTCAGTCTGGGAGGTTGTTGGCATCTCTAGTGAAAGTTAAAAAAACTGCCAAACAAATTATGTTTCAAATCTCTAATCAAGGATCTAATAATATAGAAATAGTGGAAGAATTTAGGAAATATTCTGTATCTCTATATTCATTGTAAAGCAATAAGGGTAATGGAAAAGAAATTCCTTTTTTGCATTCTGTAGTACTTCCAAGAAATATACAGGAGCAATAGGAGATGTTAAACGCTACTAAAATGAGAGAAGTTATTAAAACTATGTCTGTAATGACAAGCGGAAAGGCACCAGGCCCAGGCGGTTTACCTTTGGAATGGTATAAACTATTACAAAATAAAACAGTAGAAGCATTGACAGAGTTAAATCATGCTTATTTATTTGGGAAAATACATCACAGACCTTCTCGGCAGCCTGTAATATTGTGATAGCTAAAAGTGTAAAAGACCCTTTAAATGTTACATCTTATGGTCTGATATCTCTACTTGATCAAGACTAGGGGGTATATTTATCAAAGTGCGAGCGGACATGATACGATGTAGCGTATCATGTCCGCTGCACATCGATAAATGCCAACAGCATACACTGTCAGCATTTATCATTGCACAAGCAGTTCACCAGAACTGCTTGTACAATACCGCCCCATGCAGATTCGCAGCCAATCGGCCGCTAGCAGGGGGTGTCAATCAACCCGATCATATTAAATTGGGTTGATTTCTGTCTGCCGCCTCAGAGCAGGCGGACAAGTTATGGAGCAGGGGTCTTTAGACTGCTGCTTCATAACTTCTGTTTCCGGCGAGCCTATATAGCTAAGATTTTGGATAATAAGTTGAAATTATGTTTCCCGAACTTGATCCATAAAGATCAAGCAGGTTTTGTTCAAGCAAGGGCCTCTGCTAAAAAGATGCGTAAAGTGCTATACATTGTTAACCATTTTTGAGCACTAAGGAATAAACAAGGCAGAGATCAAGCTATACAAAATGTCCTTCTTTTAGCCCTAGATGCCGAGAAGGTCTTTGACAGGTTGGAATGGCCTTATTTATTGTCCTGTTTAGGGCACTATAACACACAGGGTCCTTTCCTTAACTTCATAAGGAGCATTTATTCTAATCCATTTGTCTTTCTTTCAGTTAATGGAGAAGTGCCTTTCTGGTTTAATTTGGAAAGAGGTACCCAACAAGGTTATCCCCTGTCACCTCTCTAATTTAATTTGGCATTGGAGCCTTTAGCCATTAAACTAAGAGATACATTTCCTGAAATCAATTTGAACAAGGCTAACTATCAACTCACCCTTATATGCAGATGATATGCTGCTGTTAATCCAGATAAATACCTACATACGATACTGGAATAAATTAAGGATTTTGGTCAAGTTTCTGACTTCAGGATAAACAGTAGCAAATCTTAAGTACTTTGATTAAACAAAAACAATGATTGTGATATAAATGACTTTACCTTTATAGTAGTTAAGAAGTATCTAACATATTTAGGTATTAACATTTTGAATATTCCATATAAATGGTACAATATAAATTTTGATCAGATTCTCTTGGCTATATCGCAGGATCTCAAACAGTGGGGGGCACTTGCTTATCTCTTTGTTGGATAAAGCACATCTTAATAAAATGATGATTCTCCACAAATTGCTTTATTCTATGAATATGCTTCCGATTTTTATCCCCAAGAAAGACATTAACAATTTGAACAAGATGTTCAATGACTTTCTATGCGGAGGGAAAAAATGACGTATTCGTTTGGAGAAGCTTTAACAACCTTTTACATGTGGAGGTATGGCTATTCCGGATAATAAATATTTCAACCTTACTTCTTTGGCGAAAGTGGCTATAGATTGGATTTTAGATACAGAACATTTTTATGAGGAATCATCAGCGCTGCGGAATCTGTTGGCGCTCTACAAATAACCGATAATAATAATAATAAAATAATGAAATAGCTTACTTTTGGGTGATATTTTCAAGGCATTGTTATAACACATGGATTGGAGAGAGATACCCCCTCGAGTTAGAAATAACATAATGTATGAAGGAATCTCAAAGGCTTGGATTAAAATACATAATCTGTTAGATGTTACATGCCAATTGTCAGTTTATTTGCCCATTTTAGGGAATCTAAGTTTCCTGTCTGGACTGAATTACCAGATATTTAAAGATTGCAGGAAAGATAAAGGGATAGTCTACACCAGAATTTTTATTGTTTTAAAAGATAGATAATCCCTTTATTACCCATTCCCCAGGTTTGCATAACCAACAGAGTTATATTAATATACTTTTTACCTCTGTGATTACTTTGTATCTAAGAATCTTCTTCCAGCCCCCTGATCACATGACTGTGACTGTTTATTATCTATTGTCTTAAGTTTAGCATTGTTTTGTGCTAAATCTTAACCCCTTAATGACCACAATGTACCCTGTATGTCACTAGTTGTTAATGTTTTTTTAGGACATAATAGCACAAGTCTAGCAAGAACACACTATTAATGCCCTCCCTCCAGCAGGCTTTGTGGAATAGAGCAGTCTCAACGCTGGTGGCAAGACTGTGCTGTGCTATAAAACAATCAAGTCGCAAAAAAAGGCCAGTGACATACAGGGTACGTCGCTGGTCCTTAAGGGGTTAAATAACCCCCTGTGCCTGAACACAGTGTTATCTATATAGCCCACGTGTACTTTCTGTCTCTTTGTGTTGAAAAGAGATTTAAAAAGCCTGTGATAAGAGGCAGCCCTCAAAGGCTTAGAAATTAGCATATGAGCCTACCTAGGTTTAGTTTAAACTAAGAATACCAAGAGAAAAAAGCAAATTTGATGATAAAAGTAAATTGGAAAGTTGATTCAAATTAAAAGTCCTATCTGAATAATGTAAGTTTAATTCATACTTGACTGTCGCTTTAAATGCAGTAAAAGGGAAGAAAGCATGTTGTACCCCATAGATACTTCACTATAAGACTTCTCTTCATGGACTTGCATTATCTTGTATCTAAGCCTCTGCAAACTGCCCCTATTTCAGATCTTTTGGCAGACTTGCAGTTTAGCCAATCAGTGCCTGCTCCCAGATAACTTCACATGCACGAGCACAACGTTATCTATATGAAATACGTGAACTAACACCCTCTAGTGGTGAAAAACTGTTAAAATGCATTCTGAAAAGAGGTGGCCTTCAGGTCTAAGAAATTAGCATATGAACCTCCTAGTTTAAGCTTTCAACTAAGAATACCAAGAGAACAAAGCAAAATTGGTGATAAAAGTAAATTGGAAAATTGTTTAAAATTACATGCCCTATCTGAATCATGAAAGTTTATTTTGGCCTAGACTGTCCCTTTAAATTAAAAAAAAGATAGGGGACTTGTTGGATCCTATGAATGGAACAATAAGGCCTTTTTTCAGATATTCAATATAAATTTGGATTAAAGAATTCTCCTTATTTTTCATATTTATAGCTATCGCATTATATTAAGGGAATTGTAAAAACCCATCCTTTACTAAGGGAGCCACACTGCCTTGCCAAAATGGTCCAGTTATTTACATATTATACAATGTACAAAGCTCTATTGGATTCAAAGTCTAAAATGATGCTGGTAAAAATAATAGAGGGCTGGCAGAAAGAAGCTCCAGTCCATTTGGACACAATGGGAATTGAAAGAAGTCTTGAATTTATAATGACATCTACACTTTTAGAGAAACGCAGATCAAAATCCTGCATAGGTTCTATGTTACTCTCAAGAAAACCGCTTGATATTTTAAGTGTGATAATAAATGTGTAGTTTGATAGACCTCTCTTTGAAGCATTAATTATGGGATTGTCCCAAAACAAATCAATATTGGGCTAAAATGAATTTTTGGGTTTCTAATATTTTAAAGATAAAAATTAATATCAAATTCATGGATATTTTATATTTGATTGATAAGCATTTAGATAATGAAAAGGTTGTGTTGTTGGTAACGGTAATATTAATGGCAAAGAAGTGTATCTTGAAAGAATGGCCGTCGCCACAAATTCCGAGTATTAAAGAAACTTATTTAGCCCTGAGAGAACAACTAAATATTGAAATATTGGATGTCTTATATTATAGAGCAATAAGAATAATACAAACAATATGGAAATGGAGAGAATTGGATACTTCTGTCCAAAAACAGGTCCTTTGATCTGTGGTCTGTCAGATCACTTTAATTGGGGACAAGTAGTAGAGGGGTTTAGGGGGATATATTTTTAGTATTGGCATGTACAGGTTATTACTGAATTTTAGGCTATAAGATAACAGGTTATATCGGTGACCTATAAGGAAGCTCAGTAGGCACCAATTTATGTGGATGTGAACTCTACTCTAGGGAACTTTAAGAGACTATTACTATCTATCTATCTATCTATCTATCTATCTATCTATCTATCTATCTATTACCTGGCAATGCCAAGCAATAATATTAAGCAATTTGAATTGTAGTAGAGAAAATATGATTATTTTATGCTTTTTATTTCAATGTGTAGGTACATGCATTTTGTTATGTGATTTATGGTTGTGTGTCTGTAATAATAAATAATAATAATAAAAGTTTGAAGATTGGAAAGCAGTGTAACAGGGAAAGAACAACAACTAAATATTGGCTAAACGTTATTCCTCAATAAACCGGAAATATATATATATATATATATATATATATATATATATATATATATATATATATATATATATATATATATATATATATATATATACTGTGACTGTAATGCTTTATTATATAGTTAATAGTTTTTAAACACTTTCATATAGGCATATTGCAGTGTTTCAAACACAACATGCCATTCTTCATTGCAGGTTCAGATTTATTGCATAGTCTTTGGCGCTGACTTTATAAGCTATTATGCACAGAATAGTTTGCTTAAACTTTAAATTAAAACAATTCACATTGTTTCCTCATTTAATTACCAGAAACAGAGCTGATGAGGTTTGCATGGCATAGAATTGAGTTTGTGTGGTTACACTGTATAGACAAGCCTGCATGGTTTCTAGTGTGTGTGTGTTTGTGTGTATATATATATATATTTAACAATGTGAGAGCGGACATGATACAAAGTAGCGTATCATGTCCGCTGCACATGGCTCCACATTGATAAATGCTGACAGCATACCCTGTCGGCATTTATCATTGCACCAGTAAGCAGTTCTTGTGAACTGCTGGTGCAATGCTGCCCACTGCAGATTCGCGGCCGCTAGCAGGGCGTGTCAATCAACTCGATCGTAGCAGGTGGACAAGTTAGGGAGTAGCGGTCTTTAGGCCGCTGCTTCATAACTTCTGTTTCTGGCGAGCCTGAAGGCTCGCCGGAAACAAGGAGTGGATAAATATGCCCCAAAGTATCTTTTAAAACAATAACCATTCTATTGTAGACTGTCCCTTTAAGAGGAGTATGCATGAAGACATGTTTGAAAGCAAGATGAGATTGTATTTTCATGTTTTTTAATCTATCGAGATGATCCACTGTTGGAGAATTGATTGTAAAAAAAAAAAGGGACATAAAACCCCAATTTTTCTCTTTCATGATTCAGATAGAACATTCAATTTTAAACAACTTTCCAATTTACTTCTAATAATACGATGTAAGCACAGTGTGCACGTGTCCGCAGGGCTATATATCAACATGTTTGCAACAATTTTATACATTAGCAGGAGCACTAGATGGCAGTGCTGTTTCCTGTCATGTATTGCTTCAGGCACGTGCACACTACCTACCTAGGTATCTCTTCAATAAAGAATAACATGAAAATGAAGCAAATTTGACAATAGAAGTAAATTGGAATCTTTTTTTAAATTGTATTTTCTACCTGAAAAATGAAAGAAAAATTTTGGTTTTCATGTCCCTTTATTAAGTTTATTTCAAACATGATGTCAACTCTTACACTTAATATGAATAACGAATGATGATGAAAACTGACAACCAATTGTTCTTTCTATGCCAGAAACAGATGCCCCCGAAATTGAATTAATGCAGATGATGAGCAGATCTATTATATTATGTAAGTGCATAACATTTGGCTTTAGACTTAAGTCTTACATTAAATTGCACCTGAAAAGCTTATTGAAATTTTTTTTTTCTGCAAACGTCCACAAACTCCAATGTGTTTTATTTTTTATGTTGATCGCTTTCTTGTCTGCAATTATATCTAGACCTTAGTGTGAAATGACCTGAGATAAATTGTCAAAGTATTATTTTACCTTGTGAAAGTTGGATCGTAAATAGTAGGAGTGAAATCCGCAAAGGAAACAAACTCTGCTAGAACAATATAAGATAATGTACCTTTGTTTTAATTAATAAAATAGTTTGTTTTTTTTAGAAAAAAATCATGCATTTTATATACAGTTTTAACATTACATACAATACCAGGCATGTCCTCCATGTTTGCTCTCAAAAACTGATGCGCTGTACATTGGTGGAGTCTATAAATAATTTGGTTTACAGAATAATGCATTCATAGTTTCCAATAGTAAGCATTAAAGGGGCATTGGAGTAATTTTATATACATGCATAATATATATCTGCAATTCAGCACTGCATTTCATAGGATCTGCATATAAAATAAATGTTTTAGAAGCATTTACAATGCAATTTTGCTAGCAAACGTTGCATTTGTTTGCAATCTAGAAATACACCCCTTGAAAAACACATTGGGTATGTTTAATGTATCTCCTTCACTGCAGCCAATTAGGGACAGATATTAATACAATTTCACACTACCCTTGATTCAATTTTCTGACATTTTAGAATACATTCCAGTCTCTTTGGGAAAACATCATATTTTATACGTAAATTATATATAATGAAAATTATATATATATATATATATACACATACGCACACATATATAAATATATATATACATAATTATATTTATATACACATGTATTTATAATTTTATGGGGCTGGTAATTTTGGAGTTTAATGTCCCTTTAAACCATTTTAATTTTTGTTTTCAAAATAGCTGGGTTGCACTATAGGGAATTTCAATTATAAAATGATTTCTCCTGCAAAAATTGGGGAAACCTTAAGTTTGATCATTTATCTCAAATTATTTCATGCTAAGCCAAAATTCCCCATATACCTTAAAGTCTTCATTATATATATTTAAACACAGAATAATAACAGTTCGTACTTAGTACTTCACGCGTCAGTCAAGCTTAAAAACGGTGACAAAACTGACTGTTTAGATAACTTGGTAAGTAGAACGATAAATACAGTTACACCAATATTTAACTGCATATTTGTCAGACGTGCTCTGCATCTCTGTCAAATTACTTTACTGATCTTAAGAAATTCCAGATTTCTAAGTCTCAGTTCACAAATTGCATACATCACTCAGTGATACACTTCTTGATAGGGATAATTAAATCACAAGCTTAAATAATACATAAATTCTTAAATTTAATATCATTCACTCTATTCAATGATTCACAACTTAGCTCACTCAAAAATTCCATTCAACCTAATGAGATATTTGTCAAGCCATAGGGAAAAGCAAAATATACACTCAGGCATATTTGGAAGCAATTATCAAGGGTTTCTGTAAGACTGAACCCTAGTAATTTTCTCTTTCACCAAAATGATGTTTTTGTTTTTAAAATCTTTTATATGCTGATGATCAATCATCCAATCAAGCAAACAGAAACCATCAATGTGTTGGCATTTGGTTTAGAAAATACAGGAATGCATGGCTACTTAAAGGGACACCAAACTCATTTTTATATATGCATAGCATATATAATTAACTAATTAATTAATTAAGCATTGCATTTTAAAGATCGGCATAAAAATATGTTTAAAATGCAATCAGTTGGTTAATAAATAAAATATGATTGTTTTGCAATTAAGGGACATACTCTTTGAAATGCTTCTTAAGAACACTAACTTTTCTCATATGTTTACTATTTAGGGACATATATAAATGAGCCACTGTGTATAATGTAACAGGGCCAGGCTTCTGGAGTATGCACTCCAAACTCTTTGTCAGAATAGGAAAAACGACAATATTCAGTGATAAATTACAGGAAAAATGAAAATAAAAATAATAAATAGTGCATTGTACAAATATTTTTATAAATATTTAAAGATTTTTGTTTTATGCCCAAATAAGCAGTGGAATAATCTTTTGAATTGCACGCTTATAGAGATATCTCACACATTCAACGCAGTCAGTCCACTAACAAAATAACATTTCCACATTGTTCCCTGTCTTCTGCTTTGTCACCATGGTTGCCATTAAGCAAATATATGGCAGTGTTAACCTAGCCTGCAGGTTAACAAAAAGCCCTTTCCTACGGTGGGACTGGAGCATTCTGGCACCCCATGCCCACCATTACTGACACAAAGCAAGAGAACAGAGTAAAGAACCAGGAAATATACACTATGGCATTAAGCGGCCTCTCTATCAGTGCTAACAACCTCTGGGGAATTCCCTAACCTTAGCAGCTTTCCATAAAAAACATTAGAGATTCAAGCTTTTTGTCATTCAGACACATTCATAGTTTGACAAACAAAAGTGAATATAACCTATCACAGTAGCTCACAAGTAACCCAAGGGGAATTTCCAAACACGTCTGATTTGGGAAATAATACCAATTCATAACCATATTGGCAATGTCATGAATGAAATAAAGGATGGTCATCTTCAAATAATGGTCTGGATGGGCTATTCAGGGAAGATTTACAAGTCTACAGATACTGCAGGGATGGTGTAAAGTCCTGAAAGACACAATATGCCTTTTCTAAAAAGAAGAAATTACTTTTGAAAAGAAAGACAAAAATCCCTAATCTTCAAGCCTTAAATTACTTAAGAAAAAATAATATAAAATCTAATCTTCCTTGTATCTCTCCATCCAGGAGACAAAACACTCCTCAGATGCTGCAGGTAAGTGCTTGTGGTAGTGGAGTAGAATTTTCACGGATTAGTCCTATAGTTTGTGTTGAAATTAATCCGCAAGGAGCTTTTGTGCCGTAGCTCCTTTCTCCTCCTTTCCTGGGGTGTTTCCTGTCCCCTAAGCACCTATCTACTTTGAGCGCCAGTGAATGTCTTCATGATGGAGGGCAGCTTCAGGCTGACATCAGCAAGATTTGCAGGTGTCGGAGGTAGAGCTATGGCGCAGAATTATATACTCATCCTGCAGAAGAGCTGCCCAAGTCCTTTCTTTATAACAAAGGCTGAGAAAGTAAGTCGCAAACATCACTTCCCGTGGACTCAAATCTGAGACAAATGGAGGAAGATCACCCAATATATATAGCTGCTTTCTCGCAATATCAATATAGAATATAAATTTGTTTTCATAGTATACATATATTTATGTATCTACATATCATTGTTTTCAGTACATATATTGCACTCTTGTTATGGTCAACCGTACCAAGCGTTTTCACTGGTACTGCTTTTCATCTGAGTCTGAACCCAAGTCTCGAGAAATAATTCCATTCTGAAGGTTTGTCAATGAGTCCTTCATCTGTAATAAATAAACAAATACATTTATTTTAGGAAACAGTCATCTCACAGATTTACATAGTGTAGTAACGTAAAAAGGAAAATGTTAACAATATCTTTATGGAAAAAAACTATAGTTCTACAAGTATCCTTTCCATATATTGTTCTAATTATCAACAAATACCAGCAGAAGGTTTCTCCAAAATCAATAATGAAGATGTAATTTAGGAGCAGTAGACTTTTCAAAAACGTGAGAAAACTCAATTTAGACACATAGGCCCCCATGTACTAAGCAGCGAGCGGTCAAGCTTCTCAACTCGAGAAGTTGTCCGGTCGCCTTCGCTACATACGTATGTGTAAAGCCGCTCCTTCTCTCACTTGACCAATCGCGTGAGAGAAGGCACTGTCAATTACCGAGAGCAAGCATGCTCTCAGTGATTGACAGTCCCTTCGCCACTTCAGAGGTGGCGTAGAGTGTAAGAAGCAGTGGTCTAATGACCACTGCTTCTTACATTGTGGGAAGCAGGCTTGCATTTGCAAACCTGCCCCGCAAAGGCTCTGGAGAAGCTTTCACCGCTAAGTACATGGAGCCCATAATCTTTTTGGTTCCTAGGGGATATATATAAATATATATATATATATATACACACATACATACAATCATAAATATATATATATATATATATATATATATATATATATATATATATATATATATATATATATATATATATATATATATATATATATATATATATATACACACATATATACACATACACACACACACACCACAACATTTAAAATTAGGGGGAGGTAAAAGATGAGTTTAAAATCCTCCACTACGCACAAAATATAGAGAAAATAACTAATTGTGTAGTTTATTAACAAATCTAGACAGACTGTATTTTGCCCCGAAATCAACTTCATCCAGCCGTGATTCAAAACTGCCGAATTATAATTAAAAAAGAGGGCAGGGTCATGGACTCTCCATATCCGGAAAGAAAGAAATTGATCAGGTAAGCATAAATTTTGTTTTCTTTCCTATGACATGGAGAGTCCACAACGTCATTCCAATTACTAGTGGGAACTAATATCCAAACTAGAGGACACTGAATGCACAGGAAGGGATAAAAAAGGCAATCTGGAATTATTAGACAAATGCCAAACTTAATAAAATAATTATTTATTATGCCAAAAATTTTATGCACAATGCATTATTAAAGGGACAGTAAACACCAGAATTTTTGTTGTTTTAAAAGATAGATAATCTCTTTATTACCCCATTCCCCAGTTTTGCAAAACCAAAACTGCTATATTAATACACTTTTTATTTCTGTGACTAACTTGTATCTAAGCATCTTCTGACCGCCCCTAATCACATGACTTTTAGTTATTATTTATTGACTTGCATTTTAGCCAATTAGTGCAGTGTCTGCCACTAGCCACGGGCGTGATCACAATGCTATCTATATGGCCTACATGAGCTTACTCTCCCCTGCTGTGAAAAGTAAATAAAATAGAGGCAGTCTTCAAGGGCTTAGAAATTATCATATGCACCTTCCTAGGTTTGCTTTCAACTAGAATACCAAGAGAACAAAGCAAAATTGTTGATAAAAGTAAATTGGAAAGTTGTTTAAAATTACATGCCATATTTGTAAAATTAAAGGTTTTTTTGGACTTGACTGTCCCTTTAATAAAAAGTTGTTACAAATAAAATTACACATTAGCAAACAGTTTTTCAAAATAAAAAGAAGAAAATTAGAAACCTTACACTGCACTAGTCTTTGGAATCTGTTACCAGAGAGATGGCATGAAGCAATTGGGTCCTTACTCTGTGTTGTCACAGCCTCCCTTGTAAGAATGACATCTCATAGCTGAAAAATAAGATTCTTATACCTATTTTCCATAGATCAGGTAACCTGACCACACCCTCCTGGGCGGGCTAAGAAACCCCCCTGTCTTTAAACACATATAGGCATTAGACCAATGTCCTTTTATTGACCTCATCAGGATATGGGGGAGAAGCACTGTGGTATCTCTGGAGCTGACAGATTGACTCAATGCATACACAATAACATTTGGAGGAAGGGTTTTTTAGAAACTATTTATGAGGGGTTCTGGCACATCAAAGAAAACACAAACAAACCCAGTACACAGCTATATTTAAAAAAACAAACAACTGTTCTTAGTTCACAACTAAGCAGAATTAACCCCTTCTCAGCTAGCTCCTGAGGTATTCGTGACACTGACCCTTTACGGTATTAACTGATAAATCCTTATCCAGAACCCCTTAGAGTCACACCAAAAAAGATATTTACGTCATATCTTATGGTAAATCGTGCAAGTAACCGGTTTTCGAGCCTGAATCCTAGTTTCAATGACCGCTTCAGAAAAAAACAAATTTAGACAGAACTAGGCGTTCAATCTCCAAGCAGTTAGCTTCAGCGAATCTAGATTTTGATGGAGGAAAGAACCCTGAAGTAGAAGATCTTTCCTCTGAGGTAACCTCCAAGGAGGTAGAGATGACATCCTCACCAGATCCACAAACCAGATCCTGCTAGGTCATGCAAGAGCTATTAGTATCACCAATGCTCTCTCCTGTTTGATACAAGCAATGATATACTAATCCTGTTCTGTATCCATAGCTTAGAATAACAGGCCCACTAACAATCTCCACAATTTTAATCCTTCAGTTAAATAATAAATATTAAACACTTGAATTTGATTCAAATGTATAAATATAATTTTGAAAACTGCCTCAGTTGCCTGAGGCTCCTACCAGCGAGAAAAAATGTCCCACTAGTAAGAGCAACTCTCTAGAAGTGATTTCTCCTCTAGTAATCCGGTGAGCAGATAAACAGAGCCGATACAAAAGACTTTCAAGCTCAAAAGAGTCAAAGATGGCTGCACAAAACACTCCAAACGCTCCGCACCATAAAAGCGAAAGTGCGGTCGTCACGTGATCGGGTAACCAGAAAAAACTGCGTCACAGAAATTTACACAGCTCTAAAAAGAGCGCGAAGGAAGCTGCAGTCTAAAAAAACGGCTAAAATAGAAAGACTGTTAATAAAACTGTTAAAGATAAGCCCCAACAATGAAAAATATATATAGTGAACCTAGAAGCATAATTATATTGTAGGTAACCAATAAAGTATTCTTTTGCCATTAACCCATGAAATCCCCGGGCCAAGTGAACTCCTCATACTATATAAAAATACAGAAGTGCCATGTCCTTAATGTGAATCCTTAATTAATAAGGAGTATTAAGTCCCAAAGGAAAGATCTGAAAATGTATTTATTTATTTATAAAATATTTTACCAGGAAGGATACATTGAGATTTCTCTCGCTTTCAAGTATGTCCTGAGTTCAATGATGATTAACCTCTTAAGTGCTGTTATCCTTCTGTACCTAGAAGGCAAAGGCACTTATCTTACATCCAATTGCATGATAGATGCTGATCCTTAGGTGTGGCAGGTGCTTCACTCCCTGTCATAGACCTGTAGGAAAATAAAGAACAGAGTAACTAACTCTGGCTTTCTACAGAGGGGTAGCAAAGTGTTAAAAGTAAAGCAAAGACTTCCTCGCCGCCTTTTAACTGCTAAAAGCCACCACTTCTCTTACTCAAGAGATTGACATGGACACAGCTAGACCCCAATCCTTGCTTGCAGAGAAAAGTACCAATAAAGGGATTAAAATCTTCAGAAACCAACTTCGCACAACCTCCATTGACAGAGGCAAAGAGAATGACTGGGGGTTATGGGTAAGGCAGTTACACTTAACAACTTTGCAGGGGTGCTCTTTGCCTCCTCCTGCTGGCCAGGAGTTGAATATCTAACTAGTAATTGAAATGACGCTGTGGACTCTCCATGTCATAGGAAAGAAATGGCATTTTCGATTATTTCGGTTTTCAGTTTTTTTGCCTGTTCTTTTCGGTAAAATTGATGCTAGCCTAGAGCTGCTGTTTAAGCTCATTACTTGACTTACTGTTTTGCATATAATAATAGTTTTTAAGGACTATACTTTATTTGGATGATTGGTAAAAAAAAAAACCTGTTAAATCTGATTCTGCTACACTGAACT